>NC_039368.1:60841366-60891305 GCF_003573695.1 Papaver somniferum | reverse complement strand
CTTTACACTCTTATCACATGTCTTTTTTTTGTTATCAGTGCTAGGATTGTGCCTTTGATAGCTAGATTGACATCTCCATTTTGCTGTGAGCTTAAACTGTTTTGCACATGTCACATTTGATGGAATCTGAGCTTATATTTTGACCTAGAACTTTGTAGGTACGTTCTAAGCAAACCTTCACGAGACTTAACTCGTCCACTAGGGACACTTAGTGGTTTAAAAGGCTTAGTGCATACGCTAAATGCATTCGAGAGACCAGCGACAGTGGTATAGTTAGGATTTCCTTAGTTTTGTTTTACTTGAGGACAAGTAAAATTCAGGTTTGGGGGTATTTGATGAGTGCCAAATAATGTATATATTTATCCCTTTTTGTTGGCATTTTAACTCATCTTTTATGCATTAATTCTACATTTTATCCCATATTCTGTATTTTCATTGTTTTCAAGAATAAATATTTTTCTTATTTAATTTTTGCATTTTTAGGTAATAAATAAAGATTGGATGAGTTGCGGAGCAAAAAGAGCAGAAAAGTGGTGAAAAGCCGGGAGAAATTACGCAAGGAGGCCGCAGAATGGAGCGCACGTCCAAAAAGCTGGAAATGGGCTCAAGAAGAAGAAAGTTGTTCTTAAAGAAGAAGTGGGCTCAAGGTTTTCCAAGCCCAAACTCATTTCCCAAACCCAAATCCATACCCGCTTGCGTCTTCAGCCGTCAGATCAGTTCTCAGAAGCATCCGACGGTCGCTCCCTTGCTGTACATCGAAGTTTGATATCTCCGCCTAACACTACAACACCTAACTCCATCTGGCGTCGTTGATTTTGTTGTATTATATAATCCAGCGGTCGTTACAAGCTTCACTTCATCTCACCGTCCGATTGATCTTTCATCTCCCTATCCCACGGCTTAGTCTCGCTGAACATCAAAAATCGATGCACTCGCCTCACACCCAAGTGTCGAACACCCTAGACCTCAAACAAACGCACCCTTCCCCTTTCTCCATCGAACCCATCTCCTCCATCACCCCCCTCTGCAGAACCACCATACTCCGTACCACCACCTCACCCCAAATCACTCCACTATTTTCTCCCCAACTCTACTCTACCTAAGCCCATCATCACCATCACGTACCATCTCTTTAGCATCACTAATTTCTCCAATTTCTCATCGCTCTGCTCACTGAAACCCTAGGTGAGAAATTGGGGATATAAGTGATGATTAAAGCAACAATTGGAGCATGAGAGGAACGAGAAGAAGCAGGAGAAGAGTGGGTCGACGAGATGGAGCGAGTATCTCATCAACAGTAGGTAAATCAATTTCACCAAACCCTAGTTCTACTGATTTTGGGGGAAAATTGGGGGAAAACCCTAAATGGGTAATTGGGTATAAATTGGTGTTGTGTGGAGTGTGTGAGAGACACTGTGTATCTCTCTGGACTAGCCAGTAGAGAATTTGCTACAAATTTTTATGAATTTCAATTTCAGTGCTTATCAGTTAACAAGTTGAAAATTGCATATATTTTTAGTTATCTCAAATGTTGCTAGTTGTGTATGAATCATCTGTGTTAATGTATGTATGTTGCTACATCATGGTTAGCATGAGCTAATCAGCATCAGGCCAAGGCTAAGTGAAGCCTTGTGCACTGTCAAGTGACTAGAAGCTAGGATAGTTACTTCCTTGTATGTTTTGATTGAGCAAATGAGAGATACCAATGCTCATAGAGCCTGTGATTGGCTGTACTGTCAAAAGACAGCCAATGCTAGGGGCAGACTAGTGAGCAAATTGGTATTCTTCCATTTCTAGATGTATGCATAGGAACAAACACAACCTAGAAACATGTCATTTGATTAGGACACAAGGTGGATCCTAAGCCTTGGCTTAACCACCAATCCCTTCTCAGTAACTTGCATTTTCAGTCCTGTGTGCTTTCAACTCAGTTAATTTTCTTGCCTTTTATTTTCTTGCACTTTGTAGCTTCTGTGCACTGAAGTCAGTGCACAATCCTCACTCTGCCCTTGGCTTCCAAGCCTTGGTTCTTTGCTAATTTACCTTGTCTGTTATCTTTCCCTGCTGTGGTTCTTGTCTGTATGCCATATTGCTCTGCCTTGCATCATCACTACACACTTTAGCTAGGAAAACTTCTTGTATGCTCCTCTCCCTGTGGACAAACCCCTACTCACCCTTTTATTACAAATCTTGGCCTTGTATACTTGCAAGTGTTTTGTGTGCTTCCCATTTTCACACCAATAAACATCTGGACCAGGAGAAGTCCAAGGCTGCATCCGAAACAAGGTATTTTTAATTTCCTCACTAATAGGCACACTAATAAGCATATCATTGTCATCATGAGTAATGCAAGGCACAATATCACAAAGAAAATTGTCATCATCTGGAGGATTAGTAGTTTTACTAATACTGGAAAAATGCATTCTAAGTTCATTGGCAATACACTTCCTATCAGTAATCCAAATACCAGTGTTAGACTGAAGGGTTTCAATCTGAGTTCTTCTTTTCCTATATTTAACCTTATTATGCAATTATTTAGTTTTTCTATCATCAAAGGTAATAACATTCTCCTTAGCTCTTTGCAAGTAATAGTCATGTTTAACTTGATACCAGTAATCTAAATTGGCCTCCAAGTCTTTCAGTCTACTACTGTTGTCCCCATTACTGGTTGATTGAGAAAGATTGCTTATTTCAAACTGGATATCTCTAATTTGGGTATGAAAGTTATCAAATTTATTATGTTCCAATCATTTAAGATATACTTAACATTTTTAAGAGATCTAGTAAGTTTAAAAGCAAAAGAACCATTTTCATTAGCTTTCCAATTATTTTTGATAAGATCAGCACAAGAAGTATCAGAAAACCAGCATTTATTAAATCTATAAGGATTGCTAGTATTATTGGACTCCCTATCACACACCAGCAAAATAAGACAATGATCACTAGCATGAGGAAGAAGATGATAAACTACACAGTTAGGAAAAAATTGCATCCAATCACCATTACAAAGATCCCTATCTAATCTTTCTAGTATCAAATTAGGAATGCTTCTTTTATTGGACCAAGTATAGGGGTTACCTATAAAGGAAACATCACTTAGATTGAGATTATCCAGATGTTCATTCACAAAGTCCATATTAGCTTGACTAGGGGCATTACCACCTAGTTTATCATCTTTATGAGTTATAAAATTTAGATCCACAACTATAACCCAAGGGCAATGATAAGAAATTGCTAACCTATAAAGGAAATCCCATTGTTCAGTAATGTCATCATCATTTAAAGCACCATACATAAGAATGACTAGAGATTTGTTACTTATGGCATCAACTTGCATATGGCAGACAATAAAATTCCTATTAGCATCTATAATGTCCAGAATAGTACTATCTTTCCACATTAAAAACAAACACCTGAAGCACCTATTGGATTAACAAAACAGTAGTTCATGTACCCAAGGTTATGAGTATATCTAAGAATTTTAGTGTTATTGTTTTTGGTCTCAGCAAGAAAAATCAAGTCAGGGTCATTGGATTTAACTAGGTCACTAAGGTGAAATCTAGTATACTTGTTACCAAACCCTTGGACATTCCAAGCTAACACTTTCATCTTGTCACTATTATCAATAATCATATGAAACAAATAATGAATGTTCCCTTGCAAAAAAATTGATAAATTCGACCAATTCATCCAAAAGATAAAACTATGAAGAGATACTACAGAAAGCAAGTTTAGCAAACAAAACAGGATACTTAGACCAATTAGTAAGAACCAAAAAATAGGATTGACCTAAATTAAAGACGACAAATAATCTAAAATTAAACCAGAGTTTAAAGAAAAAACCTGAAGAAGATTTGCAGGGTTCCCATAGCATATCTGTGTATTCCCCCCAACCAGATCAGTTGTTGAGCTATCAACTGCTTTCACACCATTCTCCTCACCATAGCTGTTTTGGTATTCCATCCTATGTTCTAGAGGTATATCACTATTCTCATTGTTATCTTCAGCTTGATAGATCGGGTTATCATGAGTATGGATTGAAATCGGAGCCTGGGTATTAAGGTTATCAGATAAATCTTCTTCCCTAATTCTCTTGTTCTTCCGTTGGTCTGAATCTTCAATCCCTAAATTAACATTCGACTCAATTTGGGCCACAGTTGTAGATGTGTTATGAGTAGAATTACTAACAACACCCACGTTTTGTTCAGTACTATCCACCATGCATCAGTACTTGTGACATATTTAGCCAATAAAGCTCTACCTTCATCAGTCTGACTCCATAGTGCATACTCCTCATTTGTCATTGCTTCCACTTTTTGTTCCATTGCCAACTTCTTGCAGTTCCTTTCATCATGATCAACCACCCAACAATGTTTGCAGATTTTGAAGGATAACTAATAGGGTTATAAAACCTTTGAGAAATACCAAAATCACCAAATAGGGGAAGACTTCTTCTCAAGAGTTTTACAAGTTTTAGGGTTTATGTTGTATGATGGATACCTAATAGGGTTATAAAACCTTTGAGAAATACCAAAATATCCTTGTTTCCATATGAGTTGGTTATACTGCTGATTTTCCGGCTTGACTAATTTGACAATATTTTTGAACTTGAAAATTGATGAAACTTTCCTACTTTTGTAGCTACAATCACGACAATGATCACAGACACAACCAATCACCAAATCATAGTACTGAAGATTCCGTGTTAACTGAACGAAGATTGATCTGAAGTATACTCCAATGGAGACCATGATCAAAGATTAAAATCCTGGTAACCAGAATAAGGAAGGACCAACTAACCAGATGTTAAATGACTTTTAACTCACAACTATGATGAAAATAAACAACAAGACACCACTGTTCTTGTAAGCAACACTGTTGTGACAATCTCTTGAACAACTGATCACAATGATAGACTCAATTAACCACCACTGGGAACTACACAGATAACAACTATGGGAAACCTGCAAAACAGATTAAAACCACATTAGACTACTAATAGATATAAATCTATTCAAAATTGAAAAAAACGCGGAACAGGAAAATAGAACAACTAAAACCTTCTACAAGCGTTTTAGTTAAAAAAAATCATTGAAAACAAACGTAAATAAGGATTGATCTATAGGTTCATATTAGAAGAAGCCATAAATGGAGATTTGCTCAGTTCAAATTCTGCTCTTCTTCACAATATTCCTAATAGGGGTACCAAAATGTTTGGCGGTGTACCAATCCAGAGACAATAATTTTTTTGTCTTTAGTGTATTTTGGTGCACCCCCGAGCATAGTAGCCTTGTTTGTTTTCCATCCAGATTACACCTAATACACATAAAACAAGTCTATTTTTTTTTGAACAGAAAGACATTTTTACATTTAGCAAATTAAAATACGTTTTGTGAAACAAGGATTATATCATAATTATGTGCAAACATACAAAAAAAAGGTAGTAATCGGAAGGATTATATAAATTTGAGGTATAAAATTGTGATGGATGTCGAACATTTATTGCACTATTCTAACTTTAGTAATACAGTTATGGAATCGCCTATATATCAAAAAATGATCAAGTATTTAATAAAGATAATTGTAGAAAGGGAATATCTATGTCTTAGGCTTAGTAAAGTGGCACCCATGATTTAAGATTCAATGCCAAAAAACGTTATTAAAAGTGCTGATGCAAGGGAGGATCCATCAGGTGCGTTGGGCCTCAAGTATTCTATCCAATGGTTTGGCGTCTCAAAAAGTCCTGAAACGCCTAATGGTTTGGCGTCAGGGAGAATACTATATCCAAGATACGATAAGACGCCCAACCATTAGGCGTCAGAAGTCTAGTCTCGTGGCGTCTACCCCATCCACCTATGCAAAATCGCTTTGGAAGAAGAGAAAAGAGAAGAGAAATGGTGGAATCATGCTCATATTTTAAGGAGACTCCCAATGGGTAGGCGTCAGGCGCCTTTCTGTTTGACGTTTCTCTGCCAATCTTGAATCACCACTGCGCTTGGAAGTTGAATTTTGCTGACGTGTCAGGGGGTTGAATGTTGAATCATGGATGACCACTACAGTAATATTTATAAGAGAGAAATTGATTTTAGTATAGGCCATTTCACTTCAGGTGGATTTTAAAAATAAGCTTTCCTCTGTCGATTATCTAAAGCATACTTGTTTTTGTACATGTGCAATATCGATGCTAAGAACATTGTTCGTTAGATATAGATTCTCCATGCAAACCTTAACCTACAAACATAATATATCACTATAAAGTAAACTATACTTAACCAATCAATTCTTACAATTCATTTGTTTAAACTCGTGACGTATATTCACACTCCGAATCATCACAAAACAAATGATATACATATATGATAAGATCTTATCGTATCTAAAGGTAGAACTTAAAAATGAATATCCGGCAACCGTCTTTATTAAAATAGAAACAAACAGTCTATAAAAATCCATACATCGTAATTATTAATAAAACCAAACTAACCATTCTGGAAACACGATATTCTTTTGGACGTTCATATGAACGCTTAAACAATTATTTTACGATCAGGGAAAAAATGATCATTTTTATGACCAGGGGAAAAATAGTCATTTTGCAACCATCCAACCTAGTTCAAGTCTGATATCTTAGTCAAGACACATTTAAGCCTCATGGGAATGGCTCAATCCTCAGATTCCATGAAAATTCTCAATACAGGACGAAGCTGAGCCTTCAAGAAAGATGAAGCTCAGTCCTCGACTTAGGCATGAGTTGACCCCAGCCACGAATGGGGTTAAGCCTCAACTCAGGTGGAGGTTGAGCCTCATCCAAGATAGAGGATTACCCTCGACCAAGACGGAGGTTGATCCTCAACTAAGATGAAAATTGTGCCTTATCAAAGGCGCAACCTAACCTCAGTATAATGCTCGTTTCAACACATGTTCCCTGGCTAGTAATACAACTAAGCCTCATATTCAAGACTCTACAGTCTTGAGCACATCTAAAGCCAAAACGCTAAGTTCATGACATCTAAGATTCGTTCAAACCTTGTAAGAATATTCCTAGTTATTTCATCCCTCAAGGCTCGCAAACTCACAAACCTTTACAACGTATTAGGATTTTTATTTTCCTCAAATAAAGATACCTTGTCCATGTTCAACCATAGACGAATGGTTATACAGTTCAGCCATTTACGAATGACCATACCTCCGTTCTTCACTCGAAGGATGGCCACGCTAGATTGATCGCAGCCTCAACTTTCGTATTACTCCTATAAGAGATCACGTTGCTTCTATCATTAAAAAAAATCCTGTCTTGATCCTCTGACTGGAAAAGTGACTCAAGGACTTGGCCACTTCTCAGAGCCAGCCATATGATTTTTTTTATAAGAAAACGCCTTCGGTTGGGTCACGCTTTACCTCGACCAAGCTTTTGCTATCCCCATGACACATACATATATAACAAATATAGGTTGTCAATGGGTTTCAGTCCTCTCAGGTATACTGAACCCAAAACCGAACCAGATTATAAAAGTTGGACCATGTTCCTAATGGTTTCGGGTCCTGTTCTTAAATTTGTGGACCCATAATCGGACCCAAAAAAATGTGTCTTTTATATTAATTGGTTCCGAAAAATTTTGTTTATAAAAATACAAGATAAGTATATTTTTGGAAAAAATATGGGTTATCTTAATTGGTTATATTTTATTTTTGATATTTTTGGAAACATGATTAGTCGAATCAATTAATATGAATAACACATGCCAACTTATGATTTATCCCCCAGTTCCCATAAAAAAATGCCCCCATCAAAAATTTATTCGTACTCCTTGGGTATTAAAAAACTATCAAATTTTTTTATTAAAAACTTGCACCATGTTTGTTTACTCTTGACTCATCTGAGTCGTCTGGATTTGAGTCATCCAAATCTGAGAGAAATCACCTAACTCATCTTGTTTTGACTCGATATGTTTGTTTTGAGTCAGATCTGACTCATCTGACTCAAAAATATGTGAGTCAGTGGTTTGGTCCCATGAGTCAGTAGTATTTTTTTTACCTTACTCAAATGGGTCTGAGTCAGGGGTTATGTCTGAATCAGAGGTCGAGTCAGATCTGACTCAAAATGGAAAACAAACGATCTGACTGCTGACTTAGCCCGAGTCAGGGATTGACTCAGATCCAGACGCCGAGTTGGCTGCAAACAAACAAGGTCTTGATATCTTTTTCATTTTGTGTTTGAATCCAAATTATTTTTTTATACAAATTTATTATGATTTCTTTATTAATGTTCTAAATAAAGATTAAATATAAAAAATGGGAAATGAGAAAAATTCAAAGTCAAAACTAGACAAATCATTTCAATTTTGTTATATTTTTGTGAAAGTTACTTCTTTACCTCATTTAATCAATGCTTCTTTATATTTCCATAAATGTCAATTTGGTAGGAGTCAAAAATTGTCAATTTATATTTATTCCCCTTTTAGTATTAAGTTATTCAAGCTTCCATGAGACTGAATCGCTAGAATTGAATGAGTTTGTTCCTAAGGACTAAACAGGGATGGTAATGGTATTTGTTTCGACCAGAGTTGGCTATATAATCGGAAAAATCTTAATTAGAGCTCACGGATAATGGCGGGAAAATAAACCAGTTTGCAAGAAAATTTAGGCTTCGATTTTGCAGCGAGTTAGAAAGAGATTCAATCGGTGTTTTGAATTAGACTGAACCTGTTTAACCTAAACAGGGTTGGAAAGTCCTTTGGAATCAATTAAATTGGGATGGGTAATTGGTTCTCGGCAACAGATAGAAAGATGCTTCTCGGGCTAATATTTGGGAAGAACTGAAGAGCTTTAACCAGATGTTTTCACCATAAAGGCTTGGTTTGGGCCTGTGATATTGATACATGATGGATAATGGTCTCAAACTCGATTGAAAAGGAAACTTCGGGAAAAACGGGGAGATGGGTCTTCACGAGATTTTCTGAAGTTATATTTGGCAGTTGTGTTGCGTGGAAAGTTGGATATTTGGGGTCCTAATCATGTAACTTAAAACTCAAGATATAGATGTTATCTTAAAACTGACAGTGGTGGTAAGATCTTATACACAAAATTATCTCCCTTTTAATCTATTTGTTCCATTATATATGAGATTTCTTACACTCACAAGCATGAAAAAATGGTGTGGTGTAATACAAGCATAAACATCTTATGATGTTGATAGAACATACTTAATACAATTTGGTTTTGTTGATTCTATATAGGTCTGAAGATTTTCATACAACTAAATACATTATTAATATGTTACTAAGTACGTAAATTGGTTTTAAGTATAACGACTCAATCCCCAACCTATTCCCCCCACTTAGCCACTATGGTCACCCATCTGTGTTGGATTTTTAACGAGTATCACTGCGGTCATCTAATATTAGTTTTTCATAAGATCACCCATTCGTGGATTACTCCCGCCCGAGCACACTTAACTTCAGAGCTTTTTGCCAATTGTGGAGTCAACTATGCCGAAAAGGCCTCAGTGTAGTTTATGGTATAATATTACTTATATTTTATTCGGCCAACCACTACTGAATATTGGGAGTTACAATCTCACCCCTCTTGGATTAGAGCCGTCCCAGTTCCGTAATATACAAGCCCAAATTTTCGACGTTTACTACCACTCATGAGACCAATACTTGGCCCAAGATGTCCAGATCTCCGTCACCGGCTCTTATACTAGTTGTAACGAACCGCCCCTACTGATATAGTCCTAACTTAATCAATGCAGTCATATGCAGTCTGGGGTTTTCAATAGGATCACTGTAGTTATCAGGCGGTAAATTCCGAGAAGGTCACCCATCCCTGGGTTACTCTCGCCCGAGCACGCCTAACTGCATAACTTTTCGCCGACTATGAAACCAATTATGTTGAAAAGGACTCGGTACTAATATTTTATTCGGCCAACCACTGTCGAATATTAGTTGTTACATTAGGTCTCATTTTAGTTTCCTTTTCAAAAGGATTCCTTATATTTTTCTTATATCATTTGGATGTATCCATGGGTTAAAACCATCTATTTCGCATAAGTTAGATCCTAAAAGTATCCAACGTATCTTTATTGGTCATGATATCAATACAAGGGTTACATGTTTTTTTAATTCTAAAATTGAGAAGGTGTTTATCTTTAGATATGTTAAATTCTATGAATCTAATTATCATTTAAGCTTACAGTGATGCTTTCCCATTCTAAAAAGCTGAATCTCCAATATTTTCATATTTCATTTCTGAATCTCAGTTCTGTTATACTTGATGCTATTACATTACCTGATATTAGGGCTATCAATAGGTACCTATTATCCGGATCTGGACCCTGTAGAAATGGATCCGGTTCTGGGTCCTAAAATTGGACCCACTAACAACTTAGGAACCGACGGGTAATTATCCGATTGGACCCGAATCTTAACAGGTCCAAATGGGTAATACCCGTCGAGTACGCGTGGTTCTCGGGTACCCATTCCAATTTTATATGAAACCTAATAAAAAATGATGAGCCGTGATAATTCCGTAGATATCCTACTCTAAAACCTCTTCAAGCTTAATCTCTTTGCCTTTCTAGCTTAACGCCTACTCACTCTTCCGCCAAACTCATGGACTTCGATTGGTTGTTTAGGCTACAACTCTTGTTCAGTAAGAATCATTTAATATCATTCACGAAAATATTAAAGAAAATCATATGTACTGAAAGATATTAATCCTGTTTTATGATCTTATACGTCCATTTAATTATATTGTTTATGACTTTTTTTGGATCAATCTCAACCAACCGTGTTGAGCAAAGACCAGATGGAGCCTCTTTTTATAAGGAAATCTTCCATGAGACAACACAGTATAGATTAACATTTGTTCTGCATGAGCACAAAGAGATTAACAAACGAAGAATGCCCTTGTTTTAAGTGGAGGGACCAATTGAACAAGCAAGCCATTCGAATGGCATTTTCTAGAGAGGGAAAATCAACTTGAACCTGCATAAAAAATATTCTTTTAAATTTAAGTAGAAGGGTCGAAAAGTTTTACCCATAGAAAGAAGAAAATGATAACACCATCCCGTGTATTCAGCACCAGTAGTGTAAAACCAAAAATGAATTACCTGTTTCAAAATAAAACATATGAATTATCCGTTTAATACCCGGAACCGGTGGTTACCCGGCTATTTAATAGATCCGGTTTTCGGCCAACTAAAATAGAAACCGGACCCGGAACCGAAAAAAACAATAGGATCTGGTTCCGGATAGCACGATACCCGGGAGGAACCGGACCCATTAACAGCCCTACCCGATATGTCTATGTATACTCGGGTATCTCCATCCACATGGTATTTCTATAGTATCAGTCTTACACCGCTTATTCATATACATGTCATTCTCCACTAGTTATTTCTACCCCAGTTGTTTCTTCCTCATTGCCCAGCACATTCACTCATACTACCTCTTCTATAACTATTGCGCCTGTTGATAATTATGACAGTATGGTTATTAGAGGTCAAAATGGTTTTTTCAGACATAAAGTATACTCAAATAAAACTTGTCTTATATGCAACTTTGATTTTCTAATTCCTGCTTCCACAACTAATTGGTTTACTCAATCCCAAAAAGGTCCTCATTAGGAAAACATTATGGTTGAAAAGTTTAATGCTCTTTAGAGTGCTAGTGTCTAATTTCATCTTCTTCCCCTCATAAATTGATAGAATGTAAGTGGATATTCGGAATTAAACAATATTAGATGGTTCAATTTAAATGTATAACCAGTTTGGTGACTAACGGATTTCACCAGCAAGTTGTCTTAGACTATGATGAAACCTTTAGTCCAGTTTCCAAACCAACTATAATTAGGATTATTTTATCTTTGGTTGTTTACTTCGATTGGTTTGAGGGTTTAGAATGTTGGTTAAAAGATTTATAACCAGAGTCGTCAACCTATTTTGTTGATTTTGTATGTGCCCCAAACGATCTTATTCGGTGTCTACCTTGGGATAAATGGAGATTTTTAATCCCAGTTGCAGTTTCAGGTGAAAACTTTGATAGAGATCATAGTCCCAAAGGTTTGTAACATGATCTAAGAGTTTTGCAACAGACTCCAAATGGTGGTAATGCTTTTGGGTGATATGAGGGTGATGAAGGATCATGTTTTGTAGTGCCATTCCCAATATGGTGTATCATGTGTTGTTGGAAAAACCCATAATATGAAATGAAATTATTCTCATTGTGAGCTTGATGAAGCTAAAAAATATATGTCACTTCCAAAAATGTTTTTGTGTTATCCGACTATACGAGTATACGTGAAAATACGCATGTATAAGTCACTTATGCAAATTAGAAATACAAACATAATGGCCTACAAGTCTACAACAAATATACATGACTTACAATTTAAACAAGAATGGGTGGTAGAAACGTTTGATATTTTTATTGCACTCATCCCACTTGGAGCAAGCGCTACCAGAAACAACAATTCAACCACATTTATGGTTTGTGGTTACGCCTTAGCTGTGAAAAATACAACTACTTTGGACGTTGGTTATACACGCCCAAATTTTGAGTATCTCCCGTACCCTAGAATCAAAAATATATAGGTTGGAAATCTTGTTCGCAAAAAATATCATGAGCTGCAAGGTGCCAACTTGCTTTGGAGACCTTCAATTTATCCTTCACTTGCAATTCGAAATTGGAAGTTGTTGAGAGATGATTCCTGCGCTACTCTTGATAAAGTGCAGGGTCATTTGCAAAGACCATTAGATAACAGATGAGCCATTTTGCAAAGGTGGTGTTGGTTCTATGTTGCATATTATTTGGGTTCGCCCAGTAGCCGTGCAAATTTGGAGATGGATTGCATGTATTTTTAAAAATCCACCACGTGTATGATTTTGTGGCATGTTATAATATTGCGAAGGGTAAAAGTCGCATCATTAAGGATATCTGGTTGTTGACGAGTATGGTTGTACGGTCAATACTATGGAAACTGCGAAATAAAGAGATGATGCTATTGTCAAATTTGCTAAGCTCAAAGCAAAGGTGTATCATCAGGTTCACATGTTTTCTCGATGCTGCAAGGGGGTTATGTTTGATTCTCCCGATGATGTTAGAATTTCGAATTACTTCCATGTGGAACATAAGCAAGTCAATTATGCTGCTCCAACTAAATGCTTCTAGAATCCTCCATTGACTAAGAAGTTATTATTATGATGTGATGGTGCGTCTTTGAATAATTCGGGGTTGGCTGGGTATGGTGTTATAACAGAAATGCGGATTGTGAATGGTTAGGTGTTGTCTTTTTTAGTCTGGGGAATGCTTAAAACTATATGGATGAATCACTTACATATGGTCTTGAATGAGAGGTGTAGTTTGGATTCAGTAAAGTTAAAGTACATTCTGATTCTTCAAGCGCAATTCAAGCTTGCATGACTATGATTTTGCCGTGGCAGTTTAGACATCGTTAGCTAGTAGCTTGTGCCAGTTTTGATGCAGCAATCTTTGAGAATTGCTTATTGTGAGGTGAATTTCTTAGCGGACACCTTAGCCAAGAGATGTTGTAATTTGTAACAACGGAAAATGGGTCATTTGTCCAAAAAAACTTAAAACATGGTTCAAATGGACGAGTAAAAATTAGTATGGGTGAAATGGCCAATTTTTTTTTTTAGCAAGGATGAAACTGGATTCATCGCGGCTTAAACTTAAAAAATTGCAACGATGAAACTGGATGCATCCTGATATAAATTAAAAATAAGAAAAAATATTTGAAAATTGGTAGGATGAAACTGGTTACATCCTGGCTATTTTTATATTTTTGTCCATATGAACAGTATCTTTTTAATTTTTGGCCATTTAAAGAGTATCAAAATGTACAAGTCTTTTTCACCTGGGAATTGTTAATTTTGGTCTTTTTAACCAATTTTGTGTTGTAACAAGGGGAAATCAATGAGTATAACGTCGGGCTTGACTTCACCACGAGCTTAGAATTGCCAACATGTGCTCATTTTAGATTCAAATAGTTTGTAAGTTTTTTCTTTTTGGACTTTTTAGCCTCTTTTTTTGCTTTCTACCGTGTAAACTCGATGTAAATATGATCTTCTTTTAATATAATTTTGACTTAACTGAAAAAAAAAAAAACAAAAATGTATAGGCTAAAAATTGGACCCTGAAATTTTGACTACTCAGTTTTTTTTTCATGATACGACACAACTAGGCCCACCCCCTGAACAAACCTAGCAAAGGGAATTGATCCCCTACCTCCCATATTATGGACGAAAGGGAATTGATCCCCTACCTCCCATATTATGGACGAAAGGGAATGCTTTTATCACTGTAGGAGATAATTGTTGCAAACTGAGTACTCGATTTTTACATGCGCGTTTGGACACAAATCTGTTTCTAACTTTTGTTTTTCCATAAATCGAAGTCAGAAGCAGAAATGAGAAACAAAATTATTTTGCTTTGTAAATTTGAAATCTAACAGTCAAATTAACTTCTGACTTTTCGACTTTTAGAATGGCAATACAAAGTGGTTGCTCAACGCATTGTGGACATAGTGGAAAAGATCATCGCAGCGACTATTGTGATGTTAGATGTTCTATCCCGCCAAAGCTACTTAGGTTGCTATAAGCACTTTTAGGTTCCCAATTCTGTCGAATTTAAAAAAGTTACTCAATCGATCCCGCCAAACCTACTCAAACCAGAGGCGGACATCCTGGGGAAGTACTATATTTTCTCCTCACTGAAAAGACCTAAACTAGAAATATTAAGATATTACTACAGTAGTACTCTAAGAAGAAGAAGACGACGAAGATGTTACACGAGCTTCTCTTAGCACTAGTAGGGTATACCGGAGATCTTATCATAGACGAAAGAGAGCATCAAGAATCATTAGGTATTTCTGTAACTACTGATTCTCCAATCTCCGAGGAATCTACTTTCAAACTTGCTCCTGATCTTTCTTTCATTGAAGCTTCTGAAAGGTATTTTCATTACACAAACCCACATTGATACAACTAGGCATAATTTGAATTACTTTTTACAACATTATGTGAAAATCTAAATGAAAATTTTGAAATATGACGAAAAATTAAAACCCTAATTGCCTATATTTTGGATGATTGTAGGGATGTTATTGAGAGGTTAATTTCCTTAGGGTTTTACTATCGGGAGCTTGACCGGTTTGCTACAAAGTCTCGTGATTTAAGTTGGATTCGTTCTACAAATAATACTCCTTCTTTACCACAACAGCTTGTGCTTTTAAGAGGGAAAACAAAGAACCCAAGTGTGTATCGTAGAGCCATTGCTAATGGTATTGTCGAGATCTTATCAGTTTATAGATCCGTTGTTTTAAATGTTGAGCAGAAATTGTTGTCAGATCCTATGCCGATTTTGGCAACTATAACTCAAGGTCTAAACAAGGTATAGCAGTGGTAGCTTAGGTTGTTTTCTTGCACCCAAATGCTTGTTGGAACATGGAATGTTCAATTTCTTACAAGAAATGGATTTCATTTTCGCAGTTTTTTGTGCTTTTGCCTCCTCTTCATGAGCTTATTGTGGAGATTGAGCGTGATGATATTCGAGGAGGAAAGCTTCTTAACCTTTTGCACAAACGATGCCATTGTGGGGTACCAGAGTTACAAGCATGCTTTCAAAGGTGGAACTGCTTCTTATTGTTGCATCATGTATTCTGATTTCAAAGTGAAATTCAAATTAACTTATCTTTTTGTTTGTTGATATTTGTATAAGCGCAGGCTTCTTTGGCACGGACATCAGGTTATGTATAATCAACTTGCGTCCTGGATGATACATGGAATAATTCAAGATCAACATGGAGAGTTTTTCATTAGAAGGTAATCACTTCCACAATAAATAAGCTTTTTTTGTAACAAAAGGTCTAAACTGGCTCCAACTGCCTTATGTGGATTATCATTTGCTCATGGAATATGACAATGTATTCTTCTGTATGGTTTCCAGGCAGGAGGACATGATTATAGGAAATGAGGAATCACCTCCAGAAAACTTTGGCAAGTCTGTGCAAAAATCACCCGATGATGCATCATTGACTGATTGGCATTTGGGATTTCATATTTTCCTGGTAGAGTTGAATTGAAGTACAATTATTATTTATTTTGCATTTTATACGACTATGGAGCATTACTTTTCAAGATTTATTTTCTATCTACCTTTCCCTCCATGAATTTTGACCTAGGTTTATATACTATTGAAATACGTTCAAGTTCCACCTTGTCACTTTCCCTGCCCTTTTAGTGTCAGATTTGGCGGTTCTCTTTTGTTACAATTGTTTTATGAGCCAAAATATATTATGTTTTAACATTTTCCAAATAATTCTCTCAGGAAATGTTACCAGATTACATCCATATGCGTGTTGCAGAGTCGATACTTTTTGCTGGTAAGGCAGTAAGGGTTTTACGAAACCCAAGTCCTTCTTTCAAATGTCAGGATGTGGTTTCACATCAACCGGTATCTCGGGGACCACAGAAGGTTCAAGGGTTTACAGGACGATTTGCTTTTCATAAGGAGTTTTCTGTTGATACGAAGATGGTAGTAGAAGAATTATTGCCACAGGCTGAGGCTGACAAAGTTGATGCTATGCTTAAAAAGCTCAAGGTTTGGTCAACACAGATATCCTTTAAAGTGATACTTGTACTGCATTGGTATCCTCTATGCTGTTATCTTGTACTTATGCTAGTTTTTTCATCTAGTCCAGGATTCGTCTGAGTTCCACAAAAGGTCATTTGAGTCTGCCGTTGATGCTGTCCGTGTTATTGCTGCCAGTCATTTATGGCAGGTGATGTATGGGAAAAGAACTTCTCTTGGACTTATATATGCACTTATTCATCGTCTGACTTCTTAGTAACAGCTTGTTGTTGTACGTGCGGACTTGAATGGTCACCTGAGAGCCCTTAAAGATTATTTCCTGTTAGCAAAAGGAGATTTTTTTCAGGCAAGGAAAGCTCAAATCCCAACCTTTTGTGTTTGTTTGTGGCGTTTTCTGTCCTTGAACGTAGCAGATTTGTTAATGTCACTAGCATTCACGCTAGGGCCCCTTTTGTGTGGTAAAGAATGTTTAACATCATCCACAACAAAACAGAAATCAGTAATTTGTTTCTCATAATATATTACCTACTGCATATGCCAGTGTTTTCTTGAGGAGAGTCGCCAGTTGATGCGTCTACCACCTCGACAGTCTACCGCGGAAGCCGATCTTGTGGTACCATTTCAGCTGGTAAGATTTTTACAACCATGATCACTGAGAGCTAAAACCATAAAAATACCCTACTAGACAGCAAGATGGTCATTCTCATATCTGTTACCAATAAGGATCCACAAATACTACATTTTGGTGCATTTTGGTTTTATCCTTATCCAGGATTTTGGTTTATACTGAATTGGTAATCTGCTATATTTGGGTTTTCCTTGCACCTTCTATTCATCATAAACTGCTTTCTATATCTTGTATCCTGAAGCTCTTTTAACCAACCAAGCAAAAAGATATTGGTTTATACAGTTATTTCTCTTAAACTATTTGGATAAATTTTGTTTTAGTATGCTGTCATTTCTGGGGTTTTCCTTGCAATATTGTATCTTGTACCTTGAAGCTCTTCTAACCAGTCAAGCCCGTCGTCATCTGTGTCCGTGGATCTATTCTGTATTGTTTTTCTGATTTTAGATTTTATGCAGGCTGCAATAAAGACTATAGGCGATGAAGACAAGTACTTCTCGAGAGTATCTTTAAGGTTAGAGTCATTGATGACCACACTTGTTATTGAGTTATAATTTTGCGAACCCCACTAGATGTGTCTTTTGCTAACGTGCATAGTATGATGGTACGTAAACTTTAATTTCATGTCACTAGGATGCCTTCATCAGGAATCACAGTCGCATCTTCCCAAGGGGGTCTGTTGCCGAAATCTAGCGGGGATGTAGGTCTCACATATCAAGGGACTGCTTCTTCAGAGCTTTCTTTAGATGGATGGGATGGTATTTCTCTTGAATATTGTGTGGATTGGCCTTTGCAGCTGTTCTTCTCACAAGAAGTTCTCTCCAAGTAAGTTCTGTTTAGCAATTTTGCATGCACATCATGATATAAGTTGGAGCTGGTCGAAAGTTAATTTTTCACAAAATTTAAGCATGGAATCTGCTACAGGTATCGCCGAGTATTCCAGTATTTGCTCAGGCTTAAAAGAACACAAATGGAGTTAGAGAAATCTTGGGCTTCAGTAATGCACCAAGATCACACGGATTTTGCAAAACGTCGAAATGATCGGGAAAACTGCTCCATATCCCAGCAGCGGCGGCAACGTTCCAGACCAATGTGGCATGTGAGGGAGCATATGGCTTTCCTTATAAGAAATCTGCAGTTCTATATCCAGGTTTTGTGTGCTTCGGGACGTCTTCACTCTTTCTTGTAAACACGTGCAAACAAAATGAACCTCAACTCTGCTTGAGGGTTTTGGCCAGTTACTCCACTACTCATAATGAAGGCCTATACATTTTCAGGTCGATGTCATAGAATCTCAGTGGAATGTTCTGCAAGCTCGTGTTCAAGATTCTCATGATTTTACTGAACTTGTGGGATTTCACCAAGAGTGAGTATAACACATCTATCCAGTTAATTTACAGCTGGAAAAGCAACTATGGTTTTCATTTAAGCTTGATCTACTATGATCTCTATAACTTTATTAAACTTGTCTTGGCTGCTTGCACATTCTGGAGTATTATGCTGAAATCGACATTTCAACATCTCTTAGGGAATGTTGCTGCCATTTTTTAGTGATCCTCTTGATTTACTCTCATGCTAATCTCAATTATCGACTATCTTATACGAACTGTCAGTAATTTAAAATGCTCTGCTGGTATGCACTTCTTACTGCTGTTGGTAGAATATAAGCTGTTCCGGTGGTGGTAACAGAAAATGCTAACATTTGATGGAATGTCATTTGCAGATACTTATCTGCTCTGATTTCACAATCTTTTCTGGACATTGGATCTGTGTCGAGGATACTCGATAGTATAATGAAACTTTGCCTGCAGTTCTGCTGGACCATTGAATCCGAAAACAGTCCACACTCAAGTGACCTAGACCATATAACCGAGGTAGTTTGATTAATTTTTCCTCGGTATGGTAAAAAAATGTTTTCTGTTACCTTGCTGTTTCTTTCTTGTCTATTTGATTTCAGTGGTGTTTACCAACCAATGCTCTCTATTACAGGAATTTAACAAGAAATCAAACTCGTTATACACGATATTGCGCAGTAGTAGGCTTGCTGGGAGTCAACGAGCTCCATTTTTGAGAAGATTTCTCTTACGTCTGAATTTCAATTCCTTCTTTGAGGTAAGTTTTGTCTGACCACATTTTAGTGTCTTTCATTTAAACTTATTCTAACTAATTGGTGTTTCATAAACAGACAACTGCAAGAGGAGTGTTGAACGTTGTTAGATCACGCCCAACCCTCCCTGATCTACCTCAGTAATTAGTCGGTTGTCTGCCATGGAAGAAAATGTGCATATCAAGGATGCTTTTATCTTATTCCGTTTTATTTGTGGTGTGGGTAATAATGTATATTAGGGAATGACCCGTGCCGTAATAGCACAGGCTATTTCACACAGTTTTAAGCTTCTTCCTTTATCTTTTGTTTGTGTTTATGTCAAGTAAGGTTGTAAAAATTCTGTGTTTATTTTTTGAAGCATATGTGTTTTGTTTATGTTATCCGTGTCATTATTTCACCGTGTACTCGACATCTGCATATCAGATATATATGTGAGTTGGTATCATAGTAATCTGGTTAATGGTGAGCGAGTTAAGTGATATTTTAAACAATACTCAGAGGAGACGAGGTTGTTCTTCCGAGTAAATCATGGAGGTATGAGAAGATATTTTCCCTCCCTCTCTCCTAGAAAAAAAGAAAAGAAAAACCTTTAAAACTTTCTCTTTTATCTTGCTCCGATCTAGTTCTTTTGGGCCAGATTTGAGTAAGGATTTTTAGTTTTTTATGAATGAGAATAATTTAATTTGTGTTTTTACTTTGTTGGTTTTGGTGTTTATGGACACATTTCTTCGCTGTTTGGGCGATCTTTTCTTTGTCTTTTCAACGATTTTCTCTTCGCTTTAATAGCGAGTCTTTTAGATTTTCATGATGTTCACGGACTTGTTATTCTCGATTTGTCAAGAACATCAACAATTCTGCTCGGCGTCGCTTTGGCTTCCTCTTCAACAAGAGGGATTTAGGCCACCCAGATTCGATTGGATCTACAAGATTTTGGGCGAAATATTCCATTTCATTTGGAGCATCTTTTTGAAGAAGATAATCATTTTAAATGGTCGGAGTTGATTCCGGTTTACACCATCATTCATCACTACTACATCTACAAAAATTGGATGTCTTTGCGGTTCATGGCTCTCTCTCTTCACGATGTACTCGCAATTGGTGTCGTCATTTGTATTTGGGTTTTGATTATCTTGTATTTTGGTGCTTTTGATAATCTTGTAAATAATCATATAATGATCATTTTGAATGAATTGAAATATGATTTCCTCTAAAAATAAAATAAAAAATAGAAGATATTTTCGGCTGATCTCCAAACGGATCTGATTTGACCGGCCATTATGGTAATCTTCAGTTTTAAACGAAACTAAGATTTATGAAATCCTAGGGAAAAAAAACAACGCTCGCTTTTGTTAAACCTGGGATAATAGCTAGACCAATGAGTTTGTAATGGGACAGGTGATGTGGCGTGCAGGCGTTTTTTTACCCGTTCTTCAATTAGGGGCATTTAAAACGCTGCAATTAAGTAAAACGGGAGTTTGTGGGTTACATTTCATATACTTGCTGCATGAAAAATAATCATTAAGTGATGCAGACGAGCACGCCATAGCCTATTTAGAGGCAAAAGACACGACTGTTGTGAAACAGCCCGACGGGTGTCTATTTTGATGGGAAACGACCCAATAATCATGACAAGGGGGTCTATGACCGCTTTGTTTTGCTAATAACTTCTTCGTTAGGGGTACGTTTGAGTCGCCGTTTGTGCCCATAGTTTTTTTTTTGATAAATACTTTCATTATTTAGGAAAATCTTAAATTTTCCTAAAATCACAAATTTTGAGTTTGAGTCGGTTTTGGGTTGTTCTCATCCTCTCTTGTCGCACAAGTTAGGACTTTTCCCAAGTCTATTTAAGGGTCTTCTAGTTATTGTTTTAGACAGTTGAATTTGATTAATATAATTATTTTATTGAACTTGTTCAAGTTTAATTTTGGTTCTTATTTGTAGTCGGGAAAATCGAGATCTAAATAATTATCTTCGTTCATAGTCGATCTGAAAAAGCTATCCCTTTTCTTTCTTTTCAATATATCCGCTGCACTAGTTTGGTATCAGAGAGGAGTTGATTTTAGGGTTTATATGATGCCCCCAAGAATATTAGTCGGTCAAGGAAGAGGTCGAGGTCGAGGAGGTTCTCCAGAAGTTATCAACGTTAATGAATTGAGAGAATAATTAATAACAGATATCGAAGGTATGTTGATTCGACGTAACATCCTAGTGAAGAAGACATAGAAGACAAATCATAAGAAGGTAATGACAACCTTGCTAATAGAAACCGACATGAAGATTCTGAACGTTGGAAGGAAGGAATAAAAGTAGAGATTCCAGAATTTCATGGTGGTTTAGAACCGGAAGAGTTTCTTTCTTGGTTGAATACGGTCGAGGAAGTCTTAGAATTTAAATATGTACCAAGTAACAAACGAGTTCTATTAGTAGCAACTATGTTCCTTGGGAGAGCTAATTCGTGGTGGAAACAACACAAACTGCAACGAAGTCGTAAGGGAAAGGATAAGTTAGTCTCGTGGGAGAAGATGAAGAAACACACGAGAGCTGAATTTTTGCCGCATAACCACGTTGGCATGATGTACCAGCAACTGCAAAACCTACGCAAAGGAACACGTTCTGTCGATGAGTACACAAAGGAGTTTTACCGACTACTTACTCTTAACGACCTGTCAGAGGCGGAAGCGCAAACAATGGATCGTTATATAGGCGGTCTACCACAACAATATCAGGACACACTCAACATGTTTGACCGTCTTTCGATTTCGAATGCACATCATAGAGCAAGGCAGATAGAGAAGCAAGCGGGGCGTAAAAGCTCGAGTTGGGGTACTAATGTGGCAGCATCTCCAGTGAGTAACCATAGTACTTCAACATCAGGTACATCTAGTAAACCTAATTCTGTGTCCACATCAAATAAAAACCCAATTAATACTTTCGGAGGCCGATGTCATAAGTGATTGTCACAAAGGAGAATAGGTGAATAAGGTGTTGTTCGTTGAATAAAACAGTGGTGATGATGGAATTTTCGATGATGATTCTGAAGATGATGACCCTACTGATGAAGTTGTGTACGGATATCAAGGAGTCAACTTTGTGGTGAGAAGAAATTTCCTTACTCTACGTCAAGAAGATGGTGATATGTGGTTGCGTACCAATATATTCCACCAACTTGCACGATTGAAGGAATTGTTTGTCGTCTTTTTATTTATCTTGGCAGTTGTGAAAAAAAATTGATGAAGAGGTTGTGAAAAGTTTCAAGCTGGAAACCAAGGCACATCCACATCCTTACAAGCTTTCCTGGCTTAAGAAAGGGAACGAGGTAAAAGTAAACAAATGTTGCTTTATTTCCTTTTCAATTAGTAACAAATATAATGATAAAGACTGGTATGATGTTACTAGTTTGGATGCTTGTCATTTGTTATTGGGTCCTCCATGGGAATTTGACAGAAAAACTAATCATTATGGTTATAAGAATATTTACAGTTTTTTATGGGACGATGCCAGTATAGTACTTGTACCTGTTAGAGCACTGCTCGGTCGGACTCGCAAGCATTGCTATCCAAAGCTTGTTTGTCAAGTTTAGTTATCAAAACTATAAGTCTTGATTTCTAATATACTTATAGCTATGTCTCTGATTAGGATAGAATGTGTAGTTGAGATTTAGACTTCACGACATTCAACGATTGAAGACGAAGAACTACTAAGGGGAGCTTGTGAAACTTCATCAACAAAAGGGTATGTGGAGACTTGAACTCATATATCACTCAGAAGTCTATTCTATTCTATCTCCTATTGAGACAAAGTCGTATAGCTATATAGACTCTACATTATACACATTTGATATTTCGAGCTGAGTTTAACTCGCATATATCTTTCTCGAAATATGTGTTGGAAATCTATTTGCTTTAACTACGTTCATCATTATTCTTGACGAAAGTCAAAAGATGATCATGTGAAAATCACCTATTAACATCTTATATGATTTGTGTGAGACAGTCATTTGATGTAGACTCGGAATGTTTCGTATTGATCATTCGATCACTTGAAAATTGCTTATAAGCTAATAGTTTGTGTGAGACATCTATTTTCATCTTCTAAGAATGTTTCAATGATTGAAATGGGAGTTAAGAGCTAAAACCCATGCCTGGATACATTACGGTTTCTGTACTAAGTGTGCGAACTGTTTTCATGGAATTAAGGACCGGAAGTTAAGTTTGCATACCCGTTCACAAACTTATTCAACTGTTTAAGTCAGGGTACTTAAGTTTGCATAACCGTTCGCAAAATGATTTAACTGTTGAAGTTAGGAAACCAAGTTTACGTACCCATTCGCAAACGGTTTCAACTGAGTTCAGTCCGGAGATAAAGTTTACGTACCCGTTTGCAAACTGTCGGCTCGTGACCAATGTCCGGAACTTAAGTTTGCATACCCGTTTGTAAACTTAAATGGTTCAAGTTCTAAAATCGGTTAAGTATAATTTCATACTCATGAACAAATACATTTATATATTTAGGAATGCAATCTTTGCAAACCGTGGCTAAAATGTTCATGAACTGATTCTTTTGAATCAATCCGATTTTGCTTCAATTGTGTCTTGTATACTTCTATGAGAATATAAACAATTGAACAACTCTATGAGTAACATAATTCGATTAATTTAATTATCAATCGATCTAAAAGTTTTAAGATGAACATGGTTGATACAAAAGTGTTCATATGGCTAACTTCGGTTAACTGTTATTGAGCCAACTCAATATACACGTTTAGGTACGGTTACCCATATTCTAAATAAATATATATTTGATTTGTGTGTAACAAGCTAAGACCATCTAACAGTGGAAAGATATTAGCTTGAATCCTAAATCAGGTTTCATCCAATGGTGAATATTGATTGTTTTGTTCCGAAGTTATTGATAAGCATGTATATGCTACATTTTATACCCATATTTATATTAGCTATGATACTATATTTTAGTTACTAATACTATTTTAGTGCTTTTGTAAAAAGTACAAGTGAATTCGATCATCCAGCGAATAAACAGAAAAATGTGAGACTTAATGGTGTTTGCGACGAAAATGGAAAAATGTGGTTGGCATGGTACTTCCATATATCAGCAACCACAATGATGAAATGTTGTTGTCCTGGTATTTCCATGTATTATCTACCACAATGATCAATTATGCTGGCCAGGTATTTCTATATATCAACAACACTTATTATGTTGGCCTGGTATTTCCATGTATCAGCAGCCGGGTTGGCCTGGTATTTCCATGTATCAACAACCACAATTATGAAATGGGGTTGGCATGGTATTTCCATATATGAGAAACCACAATGATGAAATGAGGTTGGCCTGGTATTTCCATATATCAGCAACCACAATGAAAAAAATGAAAAAATGTAGCTGGCATGGTATCTCCATATATATCAGCAACATAAAATTGTTTCATAGGCGAGGCACAAACGCAACAAAGGAATTGAAATCAAAATGGGGTTGGCACGTGCAAACTGAAAATAAGAAGTATTTTATCTTTCTTACTTTATTACAAATATATTCCACCGGGAAAGATAATTTATTTTCCATGTGAAGAATTAATTGAGGAATATTTACACGTGAGATTATTTTGGAAATATAATAATTCTTTCTTCATTTGGGAGATTTTGGAAATAAGGAGAGTTTATTATTTCATTGGAAGAACGAGGTGGCAATACTATTTGGGGAAATATACTGATGACGACATCAACTTGTGTGCAAGTCTTTCATAGAATAATTTATTTTGATACTTTGTTTAATGAAATAAAATAAAGGGAAGGTGAATAAGAAGGATGTCGAATATTTGAGAGGGGAGGCACCCGGCCACAGTGCCGCAACTAGAGTCTAGTAAAGGGTTTTGAAGTTTTGTTTTCGATTCTTCGTTTTTCATTAGCTAGAGTTTGATTTATTTATATTAATTTATGGTTTTTGAGAAAACCATGTCTAGCTAATCCATGTTAGGGTGAAAGGATGAATTTGTAGGTGATTTATTTTGTGTTCTTGAATAAAGTTTCGACCAATTGAACTTTAATGATAATGTTTGTGATTCTCTTTCAATGTTTTACCTTCTAGCTATATTTTTCATGTTCTATACCACGTATAGTTCATAGTTAGATTAATAGAAGAACTCATTGAACCTCTGGAATAATTGAATTATGAATTTCATTTGACTATTTATGCCATGTATATCTAGTGCTTAAGAATTCTACATTGAGGTGAGAACAAACTACCGTTTTGAAAATGATAATTCTTGTCGACGATTCTTAATGAAATATCTTCCGTGTACTATTAGCTAGGTTTGCTATTTTACATGAGTAAATTAGAGACTTTTGTGATTGAGTACAAATAACTTACCTACAATGGATTCCCGGAACCCTAACACTTTCACATATTTGGTTACATTTTTATTATTTTGCTATCTTTTTGTCCGAATTTCTGAATACTCTAAAAAACATTACATTGTTGATTAGTGACTTTTGATATCAACCATTAGTGGTATTTCACACTCCCTGTGGGAGAGACCTGTACTTGCCATTGTCTACTAGTTAGACGCTGTTCACTTGTAGTATTTTATTGTAGGTTTTTGAGCCTACCAAGTTTTTGGCGCCGCTGCCGGGGAGTGGTTGCAAAATACTCTCTATTTGATATCATTGTATATAGTTTATTTTTAGTTTTTGTACATAATTTATTTTTATTTTTCTTTTAGATTTTCCTTAGTTTCTTTTTACGCAGTTTGTTTGATTTTTTTTTTAGGTACCTTAGTCCGAAGTGCTGCGGGCGAAAATCAAGTATGTACTCGGCAAGCTTTTGCAAGAGCCACTCGGAAGATCCATTAGAGGTTTGCTTAGCTCATTTTGGGTTTGGTTTTGATGATGATAGTTTTATTTGTGAAGTCAATGCCTTGTTAGACTCCGCACCGTTGCTAGACACTAATAAATGGAACCCCAAATTAGAACCTCTAGTTTTTTCCGAGTCTCGACTAGTTCCATCAGTCGAGAAAGATCCGACCTTGACCCTTAAGCCATTAAGTTCTAAATTTTTTCGACTTGATGATATTAATAATGAAACCGTTTTAGATGATAATGGGTCTATGAATCGTGATATTATTGCTCCATTGAGTTCTTGTTCCGCGGAAATTATTTCAGCTGATTTAGAACCTGATTTAGAGCGTGTTCCGCCAATAAAAACTGTCAAAAAATCTGAATTTGTTGCGTATGAGAATGATTTACGTATCCCATCTATGCATTATTTGAATATCACTTATAGTTTTCGATTGAGAATGAATTTACATACCGTTTTGGAGGTTTATAGTGTTCACAGGGACATATCTTCAGCTGAGTGGATTAGTTGGGATGATCCTCAACTTTTTAGACTCTATATATATGATTGGATGTCTACTTTGGGATACCAACCTCACATTGTTTGAGACTACATGCTATTGTCAAGTAGGGAAACAAATACATTTTGCTTCATAGGAGTCAACCCATCAGATTTGTTCCCTCTACTCTATCTCTTATTTTTATTATTTATTTTTGTATTTCCCATCTTAATTTCTACGTTGGATGACTCAATTACATCGAGGACAATGTAATGTTTAAATGTGGGGGAGTGGGTAATTATCCATATTTTTGCAGGTTTTCACTTTTCTTAGAATAAAAAATAAATAAAAAATCAATTGCATAATATCTCTGTTTTGCTCGAGGACTAGCAAAATATAAGTGTGAGGGTGTTGATAAGCATGTATATGCTACATTTTATACCCATATTTATATTAGCTATGATACAATATTTTAGTTACTAATACTATTTTAGTGCTTTTGTAGAAAGTACAAGTAAACTCGATCATCCAGCGAATAAACAACAAAATGTGAGACTTAATTGTGTTTATGACGAAAATGGAAAAATATGGTTGGCCTGGTACTTCCATATATCAAAAACCACAATGATGAAATGTGGTTGGCCTGGTATTTCCATGTATTAGCAACCACAATGATCAATTATGCTGGCCTGGTATTTCTATATATCAGCAGCACTTATTATGCTGGCCTGGTATTTCCATGTATCAGCAGCCGGGTTGGCCTGGTATTTCCATGTATCAGCAACCACAATTATGAAATGGGATTGGCCTGGTATTTCCATATATCAACAACCACAATGATGAAATGAGGTTGGCCTGGTATTTCCATATATCAGCAACCACAACGAAAAAAATGACAAGATGTAGATGGCCTGATATCTCCATATATATCAGCAGCATAAAATTGTTTCATAGGCGAGGCACAAACGCAACAAAGGAATTGAAATCAAAATGGGGTTGGCACATGCAAACTGAAAATGAGAAGTATTTTATCTTTCTTACTTTATTACAAATATATTCCACAAGGAAAGATAATTTATTTGCCATGTGAAGAATTAATTGAGGAATATTTACACGTGAGATTATTTTGGAAATAAAATAATTCTTTCTTCATTTGGATATTTTGGAAATAAGGAGAGTTTATTATTTCATTGGAAGAACGAGGTGACAATACTATTTGGGGAAATATACTGACGACAACATCAACTTGTGTGCAAGTCTTTCATAGAATAATTTATTTTGATACTTTGTTTAATGAAATAAAAGAAAGGGAAGGTGTATAAGAAGGATGTCGAATATTTGAGAGGGGAGGCACCCGGCCACAGTGCCGCAACTAGAGTCTAGAGAAGGGTTTTGAAGTTTTATTTTCGATTCTTCGTTTTTCATTAGCTAGAGTTTGATTTATTTATATTAATTTATGGTTTTTGAGAAAACCATGTCTAGCTAATCCATGTTAGGGTGAAAGGATGAATTTGTAGGTGATTTATTTTGTGTTCTTGAATAAAGTTTCGACCAATTGAACTTTAATGATAATGTTTGTGATTCTCTTTCAATGTTTTACCTTCTAGCTATATTTTTCATGTTCTATGCCATGTATAGTTCATAGTTAGATTAATAGAAGAACTCATTGAACCTCTGGAATAATTGAATTATGAATTTCATTTGACTATTTATGCCATGTATATCTAGTGCTTAAGAATTCTACATTGAGGTGAGAACAAACTACCGTTTTGAAAATGATAATTCTTGTCGACGATTCTTAATGAAATATCTTCCGTGTACTATTAGCTAGGTTTGCTATTTTACATGAGTAAATTAGAGACTTTTGTGATTGAGTACAAATAACTTACCTACAATGGATTCCCGGAACCCTAACACTTTCACATATTTGGTTACATTTTTATTATTTTGCTATCTTTTTGTCCGAATTTCTGAATACTCTAAAAAACATTACATTGTTGATTAGTGACTTTTGATATCAACCATTAGTGGTATTTCACACTCCCTGTGGGAGAGACCTGTACTTGCCATTGTCTACTAGTTAGACGCTGTTCACTTGTAGTATTTTATTGTAGGTTTTTGAGCCTACCAAGTTTTTGGCGCCGCTGCCGGGGAGTGGTTGCAAAATACTCTCTATTTGATATCATTGTATATAGTTTATTTTTAGTTTTTGTACATAATTTATTTTTATTTTTCTTTTAGATTTTCCTTAGTTTCTTTTTACGCAGTTTGTTTGATTTTTTTTTTAGGTACCTTAGTCCGAAGTGCTGCGGGCGAAAATCAAGTATGTACTCGGCAAGCTTTTGCAAGAGCCACTCGGAAGATCCATTAGAGGTTTGCTTAGCTCATTTTGGGTTTGGTTTTGATGATGATAGTTTTATTTGTGAAGTCAATGCCTTGTTAGACTCCGCACCGTTGCTAGACACTAATAAATGGAACCCCAAATTAGAACCTCTAGTTTTTTCCGAGTCTCGACTAGTTCCATCAGTCGAGAAAGATCCGACCTTGACCCTTAAGCCATTAAGTTCTAAATTTTTTCGACTTGATGATATTAATAATGAAACCGTTTTAGATGATAATGGGTCTATGAATCGTGATATTATTGCTCCATTGAGTTCTTGTTCCGCGGAAATTATTTCAGCTGATTTAGAACCTGATTTAGAGCGTGTTCCGCCAATAAAAACTGTCAAAAAATCTGAATTTGTTGCGTATGAGAATGATTTACGTATCCCATCTATGCATTATTTGAATATCACTTATAGTTTTCGATTGAGAATGAATTTACATACCGTTTTGGAGGTTTATAGTGTTCACAGGGACATATCTTCAGCTGAGTGGATTAGTTGGGATGATCCTCAACTTTTTAGACTCTATATATATGATTGGATGTCTACTTTGGGATACCAACCTCACATTGTTTGAGACTACATGCTATTGTCAAGTAGGGAAACAAATACATTTTGCTTCATAGGAGTCAACCCATCAGATTTGTTCCCTCTACTCTATCTCTTATTTTTATTATTTATTTTTGTATTTCCCATCTTAATTTCTACGTTGGATGACTCAATTACATCGAGGACAATGTAATGTTTAAATGTGGGGGAGTGGGTAATTATCCATATTTTTGCAGGTTTTCACTTTTCTTAGAATAAAAAATAAATAAAAAATCAATTGCATAATATCTCTGTTTTGCTCGAGGACTAGCAAAATATAAGTGTGAGGGTGTTGATAAGCATGTATATGCTACATTTTATACCCATATTTATATTAGCTATGATACAATATTTTAGTTACTAATACTATTTTAGCGCTTTTGTAGAAAGTACAAGTGAATTCGATCATCCAGCGAATAAACAACAAAATGTGAGACTTAATGGTGTTTGCGACGAAAATGGAAAAATATGGTTGGCCTGGTACTTCCATATATCAGCAACCACAATGATGAAATGTGGTTGTCCTGGTATTTCCATGTATCAGCAACCACAATGGTCAATTATGCTGGCCTGGTATTTCTATATGTCAGCAGCACTTATTATGCTGGCCTGGTATTTCCATGTATCAGCAGCCAGGTTGGCCTGGTATTTCCATGTATCAGCAGCCGGGTTGGCCTGGTATTTCCATGTATCAGCAACCACAATTATGAAATGGGGTTGGCCTGGTATTTCCATATACCAGCAACCACAATGATGAAATGAGGTTGGTCCGGTATTTCCATATATCAGCAACCACAATGAAAAAAATGACAAAATGTAGCTGGCCTGGTATCTCCATATATATCAGTAGCATAAAATTCTTTCATAGGCGAGGCACAAACGCAACAAAGGAATTGAAATCAAAATGGGGTTGGCACATGCAAACTGAAAATCAGAAGTATTTTATCTTTCTTTATTACAAATATATTCCACCGGGAAAGATAATTTATTTGCCATGTGAAGAATTAATTGAGGAATATTTACACGTGAGATTATTTTGGAAATAAAATAATTCTTTCTTCATTTGGGAGATTTTGGAAATAAGGAGAGTTTATTATTTCATTGGAAGAACGAGGTGGCAATACTATTTGGGGAAAGATACTAATGAAGACATCAACTTGTGTGCAAGTATTTCATAGAATAATTTATTTTGATACTTTGTTTAATGAAATAAAATAAAGGGAAGGTGTATAAGAAGGATGTCGAATATTTGAGAGGGGAGGCACCCTGCCACAGTGACGCAACTAGAGTCTAGAGAAGGGTTTTGAAGTTTTGTTTTCGATTCTTCGTTTTTCATTAGCTAGAGTTTGATTTATTTATATTAATTTATGGTTTTTGAGAAAACCATGTCTAGCTAATCCATGTTAGGGTGAAAGGATGAATTTGTAGGTGATTTATTTTGTGTTCTTGAATAAAGTTTCGACCAATTGAACTTTAATGATAATGTTTGTGATTCTCTTTCAATGTTTTACCTTCTAGCTATATTTTTCATGTTCTATGCCATGTATAGTTCATAGTTAGATTAATAGAAGAACTCATTGAACCTCTGGAATAATTGAATTATGAATTTCATTTGACTATTTATGCCATGTATATCTAGTGCTTAAGAATTCTACATTGAGGTGAGAACAAACTACCGTTTTGAAAATGATAATTCTTGTCGACAATTCTTAATAAAATATCTTCCGTGTACTATTAGCTAGGTTTGCTATTTTACATGAGTAAATTAGAGACTTTTGTGATTGAGTACAAATAACTTACCTACAATGGATTCCCGGAACCCTAACACTTTCACATATTTGGTTACATTTTTATTATTTTGCTATCTTTTTGTCCGAATTTCTGAATACTCTAAAAAACATTACATTGTTGATTAGTGACTTTTGATATCAACCATTAGTGGTATTTCACACTCCCTGTGGGAGAGACCTGTACTTGCCATTGTCTACTAGTTAGACGCTGTTCACTTGTAGTATTTTATTGTAGGTTTTTGAGCCTACCAAGTTTTTGGCGCCGCTGCCGGGGAGTGGTTGCAAAATACTCTCTATTTGATATCATTGTATATAGTTTATTTTTAGTTTTTGTACATAATTTATTTTTATTTTTCTTTTAGATTTTCCTTAGTTTCTTTTTACGCAGTTTGTTTGATTTTTTTTTTAGGTACCTTAGTCCGAAGTGCTGCGGGCGAAAATCAAGTATGTACTCGGCAAGCTTTTGCAAGAGCCACTCGGAAGATCCATTAGAGGTTTGCTTAGCTCATTTTGGGTTTGGTTTTGATGATGATAGTTTTATTTGTGAAGTCAATGCCTTGTTAGACTCCGCACCGTTGCTAGACACTAATAAATGGAACCCCAAATTAGAACCTCTAGTTTTTTCCGAGTCTCGACTAGTTCCATCAGTCGAGAAAGATCCGACCTTGACCCTTAAGCCATTAAGTTCTAAATTTTTTCGACTTGATGATATTAATAATGAAACCGTTTTAGATGATAATGGGTCTATGAATCGTGATATTATTGCTCCATTGAGTTCTTGTTCCGCGGAAATTATTTCAGCTGATTTAGAACCTGATTTAGAGCGTGTTCCGCCAATAAAAACTGTCAAAAAATCTGAATTTGTTGCGTATGAGAATGATTTACGTATCCCATCTATGCATTATTTGAATATCACTTATAGTTTTCGATTGAGAATGAATTTACATACCGTTTTGGAGGTTTATAGTGTTCACAGGGACATATCTTCAGCTGAGTGGATTAGTTGGGATGATCCTCAACTTTTTAGACTCTATATATATGATTGGATGTCTACTTTGGGATACCAACCTCACATTGTTTGAGACTACATGCTATTGTCAAGTAGGGAAACAAATACATTTTGCTTCATAGGAGTCAACCCATCAGATTTGTTCCCTCTACTCTATCTCTTATTTTTATTATTTATTTTTGTATTTCCCATCTTAATTTCTACGTTGGATGACTCAATTACATCGAGGACAATGTAATGTTTAAATGTGGGGGAGTGGGTAATTATCCATATTTTTGCAGGTTTTCACTTTTCTTAGAATAAAAAATAAATAAAAAATCAATTGCATAATATCTCTGTTTTGCTCGAGGACTAGCAAAATATAAGTGTGAGGGTGTTGATAAGCATGTATATGCTACATTTTATACCCATATTTATATTAGCTATGATACAATATTTTAGTTACTAATACTATTTTAGTGCTTTTGTAGAAAGTACAAGTAAACTCGATCATCCAGCGAATAAACAACAAAATGTGAGACTTAATTGTGTTTATGACGAAAATGGAAAAATATGGTTGGCCTGGTACTTCCATATATCAAAAACCACAATGATGAAATGTGGTTGGCCTGGTATTTCCATGTATTAGCAACCACAATGATCAATTATGCTGGCCTGGTATTTCTATATATCAGCAGCACTTATTATGCTGGCCTGGTATTTCCATGTATCAGCAGCCGGGTTGGCCTGGTATTTCCATGTATCAGCAACCACAATTATGAAATGGGATTGGCCTGGTATTTCCATATATCAACAACCACAATGATGAAATGAGGTTGGCCTGGTATTTCCATATATCAGCAACCACAACGAAAAAAATGACAAGATGTAGATGGCCTGATATCTCCATATATATCAGCAGCATAAAATTGTTTCATAGGCGAGGCACAAACGCAACAAAGGAATTGAAATCAAAATGGGGTTGGCACATGCAAACTGAAAATGAGAAGTATTTTATCTTTCTTACTTTATTACAAATATATTCCACAAGGAAAGATAATTTATTTGCCATGTGAAGAATTAATTGAGGAATATTTACACGTGAGATTATTTTGGAAATAAAATAATTCTTTCTTCATTTGGATATTTTGGAAATAAGGAGAGTTTATTATTTCATTGGAAGAACGAGGTGACAATACTATTTGGGGAAATATACTGACGACAACATCAACTTGTGTGCAAGTCTTTCATAGAATAATTTATTTTGATACTTTGTTTAATGAAATAAAAGAAAGGGAAGGTGTATAAGAAGGATGTCGAATATTTGAGAGGGGAGGCACCCGGCCACAGTGCCGCAACTAGAGTCTAGAGAAGGGTTTTGAAGTTTTATTTTCGATTCTTCGTTTTTCATTAGCTAGAGTTTGATTTATTTATATTAATTTATGGTTTTTGAGAAAACCATGTCTAGCTAATCCATGTTAGGGTGAAAGGATGAATTTGTAGGTGATTTATTTTGTGTTCTTGAATAAAGTTTCGACCAATTGAACTTTAATGATAATGTTTGTGATTCTCTTTCAATATTTTACCTTCTAGATATATTTTTCATGTTCTATGCCATGTATAGTTCATAGTTAGATTAATAAAAGAACTCATTGAACCTCTGGAATAATTGAATTATGAATTTCATTTGACTATTTATTCCATGTATATCTAGTGCTTAAGAATTCTACATTGAGGTGAGAACAAACTACCGTTTTGAAAATAATAATTCTTGTCGACGATTCTTAATGAAATATCTTCCGTGTACTATTAGCTAGGTTTGCTATTTTACATGAGTAAATTAGAGACTTTTGTGACTGAGTACAAATAACTTACCTACAACGGATTCCCGGAACCCTAACACTTTCACATATTTGGTTACATTTTTATTATTTTGCTATCTTTTTGTCCGAATTTCTGAAAACTCTCAAAAACATTACATTGTTGATTATTGAATTTTGGTATTAGCCAGTAGTGGTATTTCACACTTCCTGTGGGAACGACCTGTACTTTCCATTGTCTACTAGTTAGACGCTGTGCACTTGCAATATTTTATTGTAGGTTTTTGAGCCTACCAGTTATCAAACCCTGATTTGAAGACTATATAAGGGTAAACTCTAGCAAATGGAAAACCTAATCCCCACACCTCCTGTGTGATACTAGTTGCTACTAGAGTCGATTCTCCTTTAACCTAGGTTTTTCCTAAAACCATTATAGGTTAACGACTTAAAGACTTCACTGGGATTCAGAAGCCAGACCCAACTATTTTCTCTATAGTTACGTGTTCTGATCTTACTTGTTCTATCGTATTGAGTCATACCTTCTCTAAGATTTACTCGAGATTTATCTCCGATAGGTAAGATATAAAAAGTAAACACAAAGCTCTTCGTCTCTTTCTTTGTGATTCCACAATAACTTGTTCTACTACCATATAGTTAAGTTATTGTAAAGTGATTGATATTTCTAGGCTGTTCTTCGGGAATATAAGACCGGATTATCAATTGGTTCCTGTTCACCTTGATTTATCAAAAGAAGGAACAAACTTCGTAGGTAATTCCGTGGGAGACAAATTTATCTATTAAAATAGACTTTTATGTGGGAGACATATTTGTTTATCAAGTCTTCGACTTTGGGTCGTAGCAACTCTTAATTGTGGGTGATATCAGCTAAGGGAATCAAGTGCGTAGAGTCCTGTTGGTGGGATTCAGAGGCGTAAGGAACGGGATTGTACCTTAATAAGTGTGAGATTGGTTAGGGCTCAATTACATTCCATCCCGAAGTTAAATTGTAGTAGGATAGAGTCTGTAGCGTCTTAATACAGTGTGGTGTTCAAATCTGGACTAGGTCCCGAGGTTTTACTGCATTTACGGTTTCCTCGTTAACAAAACTTCTGGTGTCTGTGTTATTTATTTTCTGCATTGTATTTTCTCTATAGTTGAAATATCACAGGTTGTGCGTAGTTCAATCAATTGGTATATCCAACCTTTGGTTGTTGATTGAAATTGATTGTCACTTGAACATTGGTCTTTGGCACCGTTCAAGTTGTTTCTCATAATAATCAGGCTCGCGGATTTCTATCTGTTTGATTTGCTGATTACGTTGAGAAACAAAGATATAACTCTTTTATATATTTTCCTTGGTTGAGTCTGACTGTCTAGTTGATTCTCTTGGAATTATATTGGAGTTAGTACAAAATAAGATATAACTCTTGGGTGTGGTTGTTAGACCCCCACTTTTTCAATTGGTATCAGAGCAGGCAAACACACTAAAGACCTCATAAGTCTGTGTTTGTAGAAATATGACTTATGTGGATAGAAGATTGTCTCATTTTTGCGCACATAAAAATGTCTTCCAAAGTTTTTGATTATCCCAAATGTCTTGGGCATACCTCAAAGGATAACTCCTAAGCTAATTCTTCTGAATCCAGAGGTAGAAAATCTTTGCTATCAGATTCTGATAACATTCCCTTTGATGTGACATTTGTCACTATGTTAGAAGCTGAAATGGAGCTCACCAAAACTTTTAAAAAATATGCTGACATTATTGATATTCAAGATTCTAAAATAAAGTCTCTTGAAGAAAAATATGCTCAACTAATTGATGAACTTGAGAAGTCTTTTGATCGAGAATGGGAACTCTACAATATCGTTGAGTCTTTCTCTAACAATATCCAAAAAGTTGTTCAAGAAACTACTCTGCAGCGTGAAAAAATTAGTGTTCTTGAAGATATTGTTAAAGAAGATTCAATTAGAGAAAAACTTTTGATCGAGACTCATTCATCAGATATGAACAACATTCGTGTTAAAAAATAGAAACTGGTTGCATCTCTTCTTCTAGCCCAGGAACAATGCAAATCCTTGGAAAAGGAAAAATCTGTTTTAGTGAGTAAACCTTCTTCTACGCCAATCTCTAATTCTAATGTGGGATTACAGTACATGAAGAAAATTACTCCAAAGTAAGAGTCTACAAAGAAATGTTTACATAACTTGCAATATTCTAATAAAGCTACGAGTCTAAAACAGGTTCCTTCCGATGTCTCTATTCCGCGAACATGTTCCTTCTGCGGGAAAAGAAATCATTATGATTCACATTGTTTTACTAGAAAGAAACATATTTCTGATCTTCAAAATCAACTTCTTTTTACCATCGACAGAGTGAATAGTATGACGACATCTACAATGAATTTCATTCATGCAGAAAACCAGAATTCTCATGCACAAGGTTTCCAAAGTCACCCTTCTAGAAATCTCTACAAGGATCGTGTCCTTCTTAATGGTGCTAATTTTTGCGCTACAAATGTACACATTCCCGGTGCTAATGAGAATAAGTCTAGTAGTCCTAAGTCTAGGAGATGGAATTCTCTCAATTCTGACCCTATGGAACCAATCTCTAGAGGTCCTAGATTTAGTCCCCAAAAAAATCCTTCTGATGGATACTCAAAAAGGTTCATGTCTTATCCATCTGGGATAAGTAATAACCGAAGGAAGGTAAGGAATACGAGGCTCAAACATTCAGGCGGTATTTACAACTCATCTCTCAATATTCATGGTGGGATTATATCTCATTTTGCTACCTATCCCTAGGTAATTTCATCCTTGTATCTAACTTTAGAGTCGCAAGGATGTTATTTGCGAGATGCTCAAGTCTACTGTAGGTTACCATCTGTCTTATGTTTGAAAAAAATATTTTCTTCTTTTGTGAATGTTGAGTCATTTCTTAATTCCTAGTAACAATTGTATCTTTTTTTTCATATGCTCCGGTTTAAAGTAAATCTTTTAATTATTGAGCTATGAAAATATTAGACATCTGAAAAACAGAGTGTATTTCCTTTTTATTGGATCTTTTCTGATCCATTAACCTTCCATAACTGGTCCACGAACGTTCATGTCTTCTGCTTGGGAGTTTTTATGGTTTCCATAACAAGGGTGAAAAGGCGAGGGTACCCAAATATTCCTCAAACTAAAACTTTTCCTACCTATAAGTCCTTTCACCAAAAGTGATTGTCTATGTACTGAGTCGAGACAATACAACTAATCGGTTCACACTTCGTGTGATCGTTTATGGATACGAGATCGAGACAATACAACAACGAAGTATGTTTACTTGATAAACGGTTCGGACTTAACCAAATACAATAGGATTACTTATCAAGTAAATAGGAATTAAAGTTTGTGTAATTTACTTTAAATTGTGATAACATCAATTATAATTGTGAAAAATAAAAGTAAATAACACAGCAATATTTTGTTAACGAGGAAACCGCAAATGCATAAAAACCCCGGGACCTTGTCCAGAATTGAATACTCTCAGGATTAAGCCGCTATAAAAAATTAAACCAACTTAGTATAGTTGAGACCAAGCAACTAAACCTATAGTTCACTTAGTTTCGTTTGTATTCCCACGCCTCCAACTTATGAATAAGTTACGTACTTGGAACAATTCCTTTGGTTCGTATTCCAAACAGTAATGGAACACCAAATCTGTTTGGTAGAAACTCTCTTCAACCAAGTGATATGAGTTCGAAAAAGGATCTTCTGTTTATCTCAATAAACTCCTTCTCAGGTTCTTAGATCTATCTTATTATCAATTACCAAATTAATCGTTAAGATTTTGTAATCAATACTTTTAATCAAAAAGAATTGTATTGATGCCGATCTACACAATCAATCTAATCTACCACAAGGATAAGTCGATTATATTTGAATCCTCTATACCGAAACAAGTATTGTGCACACCCAAGATTATGAACCCCAAATCAGAAATATTCACTATCTTCTTTGTCTTCAAATCTTCTTATATCTTCAATAAACACCTGCACACAACAACTTGAATCTCTTGTGATCAATCACGCACAGAACAGAGTCTGTTAACAATGAATTATCACAAGATGTCTTTACATCTACAAACAGTCTAAAGATCCCTGTCGAAACTTCGATCTAGTTTTAGTGAATCTTATATATCAGAAGAGAAGATTCTCAAGCATAAACAAACTAGGTGAAATCAAAGTTCAACCACCGTTAGTCAATCAAATCAATCGAAAACAAAAGATAAACCGCAATTATCTAGTTTCCCACCAACGGTACTAATAGAGATTCTCAATCCCAAAGAAGACTTTAAACTGAGCGGTCGTAAGAGATTTCGCCTAATTAGGTTATTCTCCTCTCTGAATAGGCGACTTCACCAGTAGCAACACAACTGAGGAAGTTTGCTGTCACGAAGGATTAGTTTTCCAGAAATACAAACTTCAAGTATTTATAGACAAGGAAGTTTAGAACCAAGTAATTTCCAAAGCCGAAAATATTCTCAAGATACGCAATATATTCCAAATTCGGTTTCCATAATTCCTGGAAATGCTCTGTCCAAAATATTGACCGAAAATCTCTTTGGAAAATCTTCAACTAGTAAATGCACATTACTAATTCTCATTTTCCTAAAATAAAATTAAAAACCTTAAATAAAAGATTCTTAACTTATTTATTTTTCGATCTGGGATTTTCTTCCTTTAGCTATTAAGGAATAACTTTGAACAATAAAAGATAAGCATTACTGCACGTGTTCAAAGTATATTGACATCCTTACTTTGTAAGTCCTCTTTCATACTTACAACCTTGAAACCGATTTTCCACACTTCCAAACAAGTTTAGAATTGGTTCATATGACTTTCAAGAACTGTGTGATTAATCAAGAGCACTCAATCACAAATCATGGGTTTAACGGTTCTACCAAAACAAGTTTCGGTTCTACCTCCATGTGAGTACTGTGCATAGTCACACTAGCTTTCCAAAATTCGGTTTACTAGGTACTAGGATCGGTTCCCCACATATATATGGTATCTAACTTGTACGTGTTGCATATTTCCATAGGATCGGTTCCCCTTTGCCTAAAAACGTGTTGCACATGTTCATAGGATCGGTTCCCCTTTCTGCTAAAAACTTGATGCACCTAATACAAGGATCGATTCCCCTTTGTGATGTGTTGCACCTCTTACTAGTATCGGTTCCCCTTTACCCAGAGTCTGTCATACAAAAAATCACAAACTCGATCATACCATCTCAGGTGATTACTTAAGATCGGTTTCACTAATAAAAGTCATACCAATACAAAAGTCAGGCCTTTGTAAATAGTTTTACCAAGAACATAAACAAGTCGTGAGCGGTTATACTAATTACACATATTGGTTGTTCACAAGATATGCAATGAATAACAATACCAATAACGCCCGGAGATTTCCTTTTCGATTCACAAAACAAGTTTATGAACTTACTTCCTTAAAACACATGTACAAACATTGTTTATAGGATGAAATCTTCACCTCATACCCATACATAATCACAATAGTATTTAAATGATTATGTCGATGTCTTATCTACAAAGTTTAATGGTTAAGCAATAAACCTCGTATTGTATTCCTTAATACTATGTCTATCTAGAGTGTTCATGCTTCGCAGTTTTGTTTTCAATATGCACGACTTGAAAGATATGTTAGGGAATGAAACAGTTCAAGTCAAATATCACTAACCTCAAGTGGAAGGATGATGTTGTCGTTGTATCTTCTTACTTCTTCACTTCTTCAAGTCTTCACAATACTTGTAATGTCTCATATCTTAATACTTTCAAGCTAACCTATACGAAGTTGACTCTAATACATAATCAAGCGACCATTAATATGAGTTTTGATTCACTAAAATATAACAACCAAACTTGGCATACCAACGCTTGATGCGTTCAATCGAGCTGTGCTCTAACAATCTCCCCCTTTGTCAATTTTAGTGACAAAACTCTTATATCATATGGATAAAAAAATTACAAGAATTCATTATACATACGCTTGATTCCCGAATTCAACAATACAATAACCTGTATATATTCAATCCTTAAATGCCGCTGTTGACATTATAATAACAAAGAATATAACTCCCTCTAAAGGTAAGATAGGTAGATTTTATCAATCCGCATGTCTTTGTTATTCCCTTTGTAATGATATGTTACTCCTCCTTAGTCTATGCTTTCACTCTTTCATTAGATAAACGTTTAATCACGATGTCCTTTCCCTTAGTGATACCAATCAATATAAAATCAATACCAGTATCACTTGTTTACTCCATATATTTCTCCCCCTTTTTGTCACAAAATGACAAAGAAACGAAAAAATAAAGGACAAACCGAAAGGATCTTACAAATCTCAAAATAGATTTGTAAACCTATAGAGTTAAGCACGAGGGTTCCACACACCATTTCTGATAACTAATATCAAAACCGAAACTACAAAGTAATTTGTTTTGATATGTTATCAAGGAAACAATTGCCCGAAGCAATATTCCCTAATAGTTTAGCAAACCAAAAATCAACTAAGCACCTTAGTTCCTTTGCTAACCCGATTGTACAAATACAACCGCTTTGTTCGATAAGACTAAAATAAAGATAACTCTATTTTTCTCATCAGGTTCTAATTATCCATATAACTTAGACCTTTCACTTTTTAAACAAGACAAGTATTAGGTTAGTTAACTAGTATTTCTTGTTAAGGCATTCGATTATACTTGAATAACCGAAACCTCCACTTTGATAAGTCTAACTAAGATCAGAATTAACTTAGTTTCTCTTATCCGGAATCGAATTGGACTAAACAATTCATCCCGTAAACATTTTCTTTCGTTAAGCCATAAACAATTCATACAAACCAAAATAAATCAACTTGCATAATTATTCACCTCAACAAGAAGCAATTGAAACAACATAGACATTAAAGCACCGCAATTGCACCGAAATTTTGTAAGCCTAAACGATTGATACCACATAATAAAGCAAGATAACAATAGTTTTTCTTAACCGGAACCAATTGAATCACACACATATCCATACACACATAATGGAATAAAACATCAACTGTACCAAAAATTTGTTAAGCAAAAGCAATAAATATATGAAATAAAATCAGTCTTTTCTTAAACAGGGAAACAATTAACTAACAATATTGTTACCTCAAATTCCGCATCCACTTCTCCAATATGTTTGCATCTTCTCCCAGGGAGAATTGATATCGAAATATCATTATGTTGCCATCCTTGTGAAAAAAAAAGAATAACAATAACCAACCTTTACCAGAGAAAGGTTGAAAACAGTTTTTAACTATTGCAAGCAAAAGTTGAAAACCCCCGAAACACATATGCTTTTATGCTAAACCAAAACCGATTCAACATATTGTGACTTTTTCACATATTGTTTCTATCAGAACCCCTCATGATTCTTTGATAAAGTATACCAACATGGGCTAGAACTTAATCCTGCTAAATTAAAAAGTCACCCAAACCATAAGGGTTCACAACATTATGAGATCGAATATCAAGGTAATAAAACCGAAATCAAACATCCCATAATCATTCATAGCAATAATAAAGCAATCAAGCACAGGCTATGTAAATCAAAAACTATCACAAGAAAAATTATAAATCAAATAATTTTATTCATAATAATAGTTTTATTCATAATAGACCTAATACAATCATTGAAAAAAATCAAAAATTGATGTCTATTTTCCTTCTCAATTCTTATGAAGATTGCTTTCAAAAACTGGATTCAAATTCCTCTGAGCACTTCCCTTTTCAGTAGATAATTTGTTCATTTCAGACAGTTGAGAATGAAGATTAGATAGTACTTCTTTTGAATCCTTTATCATCAGCTCATGATATCTAATGCAACCTTTAACAGTAAGGATCTGTTTTCTTAGAGAATCTTGAGAGTTATCATGAAGAGAGACATCATGAGTTTCAGTCATAACTGATGCACAAAGTGCTAAATCATCAAGAGATGACCCTTCTTTTACTGATTTCTCCATTGGAAATAAAATAGTCTTCTTTTGGACAAGAAGAAGATATATAAGATTGGAGAAAATCAAGGAATAATTCGGTTTATGGAAACCGAAACTATTTTATCAAAAATAAAAGATATCCATTATATTATTTCTTTTTACAAAATAAATAAACAGATGTGAACAACTTCCCCAGATTTGTGCTTCCTCACAATTAGAATTTTGGGCAACAAGTGAGGATGCATCCTTCAACACAATCAACGCGTGTTGAGGTGAACAATATTCTTACCATAGTTAACAAAGACATCCTTAGGATGACTTATAAACACAATAGACCACTACACCATTTTTAGCGATTTGTAACGGCACAATTCAGTTGCAAAGCGGGGTTGCAACAGTTCAAATCTGCTACGAAAGTCGATGTTGCAAATTTTCGCAACGACTCATAAGCAGTTGCGAATTTTCGGTTGCAACTGTTGCGAAATTAGATGATTGCAACTGTTAACATCAGTTGCGAATTTTTGCAACAACAAAAAAAATAGTGGTTTTGACCTGGTCAAAACCAGGAAATCAAGTCAAAATCCGGGTTTGACCTGGTCAACATCAGGTATTGACCCGCAACAGTTACCCTGTAACAAGAAATTCACTGAAGTTCTCCAGTTCTTCTTAGGCAAAACAATCCAAACATATAACCATAAGATTCTAAAAGACATTAATGTGTATTGAACAAAGAAATCTTTCAATCAAAAGAAAGAGAGAAAAAAACTTAGGTAATACATGACCAATTCATACATTAAATACTAAAAACTATCATTGAACTTAGGCAATTCATGAGTTATTCTGTATACCTATGAAAAAGAAAGTAACTCAATTCTGCAGTAGAGATACAAAATTCTATTGACGTACACCAGTGAACATTGAGTTACTTCCTTGTTCAGTCTTGGACCCTGGTCACTGTTTTAACATCAAACAGAAAGACATTTAGTTCTGCAGTAGAGATACAAAGTTCTGGTTTTGGATGAGAGAAAACATGGATTTACTCTTCGGTTTTTAAGGAATGAGAAAGAATGATAAATTATCAACCATAAAGCAACCTCCACATATCTGGGCATGTAAAAACAAACCAAGAGGCAGTGGTCACTCGAAGAAAAGTTAAACAACGTACCTGATTTAATAAGATTAATAACGAACTGGAATTCAAACTCTTCCATCGCAGTAGCACCTACACCACTAGCTGCTTGATATTTGCTAACAACCATTCACACTACCTAACATACACAAGCACAACACAACAAAGAGGTTAGTAAGATACAATGTTTCAAACTAAGAGTTTTCACTGTGATCAAAACATATGTCTTTCAGGTTCATAGAATCGCATACAAGAAACATAATTAACAGTAATAAATTGAAGATAAGAAATAGAATGTCCAAAATATATTATTTGAACAGATAACAAGCCTTTTTTCCAGGACTGACTTAATGCTTGAAAATAGGTAAATACAAAAGATGACTACCTTCATAAGAAGCAAGTGCAAGGCTTTCCAATTAACCATTGGTTTATAGCAGCATATATCTGATGCTTCTCAGCTCATCCCTAGCACCCCAAGCAACAATAATCTCTTCTTTGTTGCGTCTCAGCTCATCCCATCTGTAAAAGATACGGCTATTTGGCTATTGGTGTTTCTGAATCCTGTAAATATATCATATAAACATTAGATTTACACAGAAATCTCATATCATGCAATGAAGTTGAAAAATATATGAGTACTAAATGGTTATAAGATGACTGCAATGGACCAAATGTAAAGAAAACTTTTCCTCTGCTAACTTTTTTATGCTTCTTTAAGTTAATTTAGATCTAAATGAGCAGTTGCGAGAAAAATCAAAGCTTGAACTTCCAGCAAAAGCTAAATGAGAAGTTGTTCATAAATATAGGTAAATATAAACTCCAAAATCTCCAAAATCTCAATTAGCCAAAACCGATTCAACATATTGTGACTTTTTCACACATTGTTTCTACCAGAACCCCTCATGATTCTTTGATAAAGCCTACCAACATGGGCTAGAACTTAATCCTGCTAAATCAAAAAGTCACCCAAACCACAAGGGTTTACAATATATGAGATCGAATATTAAGGTAGTAAAACTGAAATCAAACATCCCATAAACATACATAGCAATAAGATAAACGCATTTAAGCATAGGCTATGTAAACCGAAAACTATCACAAGAAAAATTACCAATCAAATAATTTCATTCATAATAGTTTTATTCACAATAGACCAATACAATCAATGAAACAAATCAAAAATTGATGTCTATTCTTCTTGCAACCTAGTACGTCATGTCAGAGCTGAATGAAGGTGGATTACTACTCTTCAGTTTTTGAATTTCTTCAAGTAGAAAATCTTGTTGCTTGACCAGAATCTCTTGCAGATGAGAAATTTTCGAAAAGGATTCTGCAAGAGCATGTAACTCTGTCTTTGATTGAACACAAAAGTGTGTCAATGCCTCAATACACTGATCTTTCTTCAGAGTATTCTCTCTTTTCTTCTTGCTAAGCCAATCTCCCTTTCTGATATATCAAGAGACAATCCAGACTTCGTCTTAAGATGATCTTTCTGATCTTATATCTTCTCCAGAGAAACCGTTTGATCCAGACCCATAGTTCGGATAAGGAATGATCAAAATATGAGAAGAATCTTTTTATATTTTTCATACTATCGAAAATATAATATTCCAAAAAATACGAATATATTAAATATCTTCAAATACTAGATATTATTTCCACAATCTACACAAAGTGCCTTGATTTTTATTCTTCCTCACTCAATGATTTGGCACACGTGGTGAGGAAGGAATTCTAATAACGATCAAGTGGTATTAGTATGAGATTTTCTCTCATTATGGAAATTTGAACAACCAGAGTGTTCTTGATCTAGTATAGTATTAAAAGAACTTCTTTTGTTACCTCGAACTAACGAAGTATCTTGGGATTGACTGGAATTGCATGTGCAACTTGTTAGAGCATTGCTCGGTCGAACTCGCATGCGTTGCTATCTCAAGCATGTTTGTCAATGTTAGTGATCAAAACTATAAGTCTTGATTTCTAGTCTACTATAGCTAAGTCTCGGACTAGGATATAAAGTGTAGTTGATCTCAAGAACTCCATGGAAATCATCATACAAGATGAAGGACTACTCAAGGAACTGGTGGATCTCCATCGACTAAAAGGTATATGGAGACTTGAACTTCTCTATCACTCAAAAGTCTGTCTACTCTATCTCCTATTTTGAGACAAAAGTCGTTTTGCTACATAGACTTTGATTATACACATTTGCTATTTCGAGCCGAGTTTATCTCGCCTATCTATTTCTCGAAATATGTGTTGGTAAGCTTTCGCTTTGGCCAAGTTCATCTTTATCTAATGACGAAAGTCATGTTATATTTCAATCACTTTGAAAATTGCTTTGACGAGAAATGGTTTGTGAATAACAACTATATAACGTCCTCTAAGAATGTTTCAATGATTGAAATGAGAGTTTAGATCATATAACTAATGTTGGATATAAGCATTGTGTGGTAACACATATATGTATAAGTCCTTTTTCCTTGAACCGAAGTTTGCGGACCTTGTTGATCAAGAGAATCGGAATCAGAGCCGTGAACCCAGTCCGCGAACCCAGTCCGCGAACTGGCGGAAGTTCTCGACCCGAGAAAATCTGCTTGAGTTTGAGAACTTCTTCCGGGAACTTAAGTCCACGAACTAAGTCTGCGAACTTAAGATTGGTTATATCTAAAGACGATTGTTTGTGAACTTATTTATATTAAGTAAGGAATGCAAAATGCAAACCGTGGCTATATAGTTCATGAACCGATTCGAGTGAATTAAATTGTTTTTTGCTTCAATTGTGTCTTGTGTGGTTACATAAGATTTCCTTGCAATTGAACAACTCTCTAATTAGTTCATTTGAGTCATTTGAACTAGTTATGGTGAAGAAGAATATGGTTGATATGAAAGTGCTCATATGGCTAACCATCTGGTTAACTATTGTTGAACCAACAAATATTCATGTTTGGGAACGGTTACATAAACCCAAAATAGTACATTTCATTTGTGTGTAACAAGCTAAGTTTTCGATCTAACAGTTGAAAGATATCAGGTTTTCATCTAACGGTGAATATTGAATGCTTTGTTAGCAAGCTAACATTGATTGCAAACCCTGATTTGAAAGACTATATAAGGGAGAACTCTAGCAACTGGGAAACCTAATCCCCACACCTTGCGTGTGATACTAGTTGTATTAGTTAGAGTCGATTCTCCTTTAACCTTAGGTTTCTTCTTGAAAACCAGGTTAACGACTTAAAGACTTCATCGGGATTGTGAAGCCAGACCGATACTACTTTCTCGTAGTTGTGTGATCCGATCTTGCTGATTCTATCGTTTTGGGTACAATCATAACGATTGGCTTGAGATCTATATCTCCGATAGGCGAGATAGAAATTTTCTTCCTAAATTGGAAGTTGCAAGTAAAGAGCTGTCTCTCCATTGCTACTTTGATTTATTAAACTTTGTCCACTGGAAAGATAATATTTGGTAAGCTTTCTGCTTTGTAGTGCGATCAGATGCTTGGAAAGTAGATCCATAATTGTAGTGCTATATGGTTTCCTCTTTGTAACTTCAATCTGTTACTGAATCATTTTTCTTAGTAGTTATTTGTTAATTTCTTGGAACTGTGACAGTACGATATGTGTTCAGAAATGAAATGTTTCTCTTGTTACTGCTCTTTGTTGTTTTATGCTTCATTTTCTTTTCTCTTTGTTGTTTTATGCTTCAGTTTCTTTTTCAGTTTGTGCTGTCACAGAGCTAATTAGCTGATTATGGTCCATATTACGTGTTGAAACTCTCATTCCACTAGCACTGATTCACTAGCAGGGGCTAACCATCTTGTTCAGTTTCCTGTTCGCAAATTTCTTGGCAAAGATATTTAGTTTCCTGTTCAGTCACTTCTAATTTGATAAAATGTAATAACCAGGTTGCTGCTGCATTGGCATCTCAGCTCAATGCAACATGATTCTATTCCTGTCAATTTGCGAACCAGAAACATGGATGGGCTCATGCCAGAACTTTTTCTGCTGAAAGAGGAATTCATACTTTTCGCATAGCAATAGAAAATGGCATCAACGACTTTGTAGAGCTAGCAGCAGTTTGAACAACATATTTTTTCTTTCATATATCCCTTTTTTCTTTCTGTAAACTTACTAACAGATTGCAAAGCAGCCATTTGTAACACTAAGAATAAGAAACAAGGATACTGATATAAATAAGACTTATCTGCTGTTTACATACTTTCAAAGAAAGGCAATTTTGACATGGAGCCAATGACAGTTTCAATGATCCTACAGGTTTTAGCACTCGTACCTTTTCATTGTCCAATCCAGCATCCTCAAATACTGAAAAGGCATCAGCTGATAACACCTCTGCCCACTGCAAATTTTAATTAATACAAGTAAGTTTAAGCACGACTTACAGTTTTAGATACAAATAAAACTAGCAAGTTCTTAATTTAGACAATAGATCTGCACATCTAGTTATCTACTCAAAAAAAAAAAACCTTGTAACTGTAGTATCCTTCTGCATATCCACCTGCCACATCCAAAAATAAATATTAAAACGCATGGATGGAGATAAGGAAATCTAGATACTTAGGCAATAACCTCAAATAAGTTAAATTCCAAACCTGCAAAGATGTGACTAAAACCACAAAGAAACCTATCCTTTGGCAGTGGTGCAATAACTTGAGTTTTCTCTCCCACTCTTCGATCAATATCAAAGATCGATTCTGACCCAACAGGAATGTAACTCCCATAAAGCTCCAAATCTGTACTTGCAAATGGTATCTGCAAAACATTAAAATATATGAAAAGAATCACATGTCTCTTCCAAATCTGATTGTTTCACGAAATACGTGAGGCTCAATATTAAGGACTCCGAAATGGCTATAAATTTTAAATGGACATGTGTTTGTACCAACTATGGCTGTGTGTCCCTGAATGGAAAGTCCTTGCTGCAAGAAGTTTCATGTAAACTTCTTCTGGGAGCGTCTCTCCAGTTTCATAGTGTTTTGCAAGGCTCATCAACGTATCCTTATAAACCATAAATGAAACGGTTCATATGTTAACAAGGCCTGTACATTTGCTTTAAGAAAGTTCATTAACAATAATTCATTTCTGTTTTAAATCAATATGACTATCTTTCTTAACCTATATATCTTTTCGCTTAAACAGAATAATAAAAATCATTAATCGTAGTCTCGGAAATAACAGAACAGGTGCAATAATTTGTTATCACCACCTTTGGTAACACCAATTCTTGACGAACTGAGAAGCCGATTCAACAGCATCCCATTCTATCCTCCTAATACCAGAAACCAGCCCCTCATCTTCCTTAGAGCAACCACAGTGGGCGATCAAACCCATAAATATGGTCTAGCAACGAGACGTAGTGGGACAGACTAAAGAGCAAAATCCTGGACTATATTTGGTCTGGGACCAAGACCAAACCCAAATATAGTCGAGCGAACTTAAAGTGTACGCTTGTTAACGGGCGAATGTATAATGTACGTTTCATGTGGGGCGGTTGTATAGTCCCCGTTCCATGAGTTGTTGTGTATGGATCACATTATATCTTCGCCTGGCTACCTATCAGGCGTACATTATATGCCCGCATCACATATGGGCTCACATTATATGTTCGCTCGATCATATATAGTCCACTACCGTAGCGTTACAACACGGACTAAACCCAAAATTTGGTCTTTTTTTTGCTCTTTAGTCTTTGGTTTTGATCGCACCACTGCAGTTGCTCTAGTGAGCATATGTTGGAGTGCATGACCAAACTCATAAAAAACTAATGCACAGCAACTTCTTCTGGCCAAACTGCTTTAGGGTTGTTATTCCAGCACTAGAACCATGAATATGACAAGTGAAAGAAATGTACATACGAAAAGCGAGAAAGTTTTAAGGAAACCAAAAAACTCCAATACTAATAGGAAATGAAACTAGGTGTAAACTGTTGTCAACAATAGACACTTGAGGAGGTACTAGTTTAGCATTTGTAAGAAAAAGAAACATTTCAAATGGAAACAAGAAATTATCAATAAGGATTTGGTGAACCCATATTGTTACCCGATACATTACGTGCTCATTATGGTACTATGATTATTTGCCCACAAATCTTGTTCAACTTAGTCATATTCTCAAATTTTGGATCCGTCTAAACATTAAAATCATTCCTTGGCTTGAGGGAATGTAATTCTGCCTTAGACATTCAAACTTGAGGTGGCTGATTAGCTATATAAATGTGGTTCTCTGGTAACAAAGCTATTTTTGGACAGTTTAGAGCCACTACAACAGGTTCTCTAATCCTAAGACAAGACCAATCCACCTCCCTAACAAATTCTTCCCAGTCAAGTAGTGAATTATAATACTCCAGCACTAAAATCCCAAAATAACAAAGTATGATGCAAACAAACTGAGTCCCCTCAAATTTGACAATAAATCACACCTTATTTCCTAGATATATATATATATATCAAATAAATGGAAATGAAATATGAAAAAAAACAAAAAAAAAAAAAAAAAAA
>NC_039368.1:60822929-60841351 GCF_003573695.1 Papaver somniferum | reverse complement strand
AAGTATGATGCAAACAAACTGAGTCCCCTCAAATTTGACAATAAATCACACCTTATTTCCTAGATATATATATATATATCAAATAAATGGAAATGAAATATGAAAAAAAACAAAAAAAAAAAAAAAAGAAGAAAGAAAAGTACCAAAATTCATGAGGAGTCGAACATTGATTGAGATATTAGAAATGAATTCACGATTCTCCCAGTCTGCTTGTACTGCAATTCCAACGTTTACTGCGTTTGCAATCCAAACTCCTCCACCTCTAGACATCTCTCTCCCTCTCTATTCAATTCGTTTTTTAGAGATCAGGAGACTCAAATGTAAGAAAGTAAGAAAATAGTGGTGACTACAAAATTCCAAGGGCCTGTAGCCCGGACCGAAAGAGCACATGGTTCCCGCGGTCCACCGGTACACTTTTGACCATGTATTTCTTTCTATATATATATTAGGATATGACCCGTGCCGGAACGGCCCGGGATTTAGTGTTTTGTTGAAAATACATACCTATAATTCCGGCACGGGGTTTAGTCTTTTGTTGAAAGTACATACCTATAATATCTTCTTATTGTCGCGCAAACCCCGACTATCCCTAGTACTTTAATACTTCTTCTTAATCTATGATGATGCTTACAACATAATGGAAATGGAGTCAATATTAAAAATTAAGAAACCAAAAATCAGGAAACCAAAAATTGATAAGCATAATAATCTAAATATTTATATTCAAGTTGGGCCAAAATACTCCCTTCACCCTAGAAATGGTGATTTTTTTTCAGTTTTCTTCTTCTAATTTTACCTAAAATAGGAAAAATCAGAAAATCCAAAGGCTCTTATTTTTCTGAGAGGGAAGTAGTACTTTTTATGAATTGCTTTTATCGACCTCAATTTGTTGTTGAGATAGTATTATAGACTAATATTTTTAGTGCAACATAAAGTCAAATGGCAAATCTTCGTTGACTTTTACCACACTACATTTGCACGATTACTAAGTAATCTAGTCCTGCGTTTTCATGGAATAGCCATTGCATGTTCATTGGGTTTACTCCTCGTTTATAATATATATAGCTATATAATGTGGCGCAGTGCAAATTTCTTGTCAAAGAATAAATAAGCGAAGGAGTAGGGATTGTTACATAGCATTATTTCTAGTAGTTCTTTCAGTAGAGCGCACTTTGGTGATTACAGTATTTTCCAAACATAGTCGGAAAACTGGAGATGGATCCTATCTTAAAGGAAATCCATCAAAATCCAAATGATTTTAAACGTCAGATGGATAGTTAGCCTGGGCAAATGAGTCCATATGTAACTTTGGCCATTTGAACTGCATATGATACCTTGTCAAACCCCACAGGAAAATGTCCAGAATTGTGTTTTTTCGTATCCTCATTTTGTGCTGACTGAATCGTCCTCCCTGTCAAGTTCATTTGTAGATGATATAGTGAATTTTTATCTAATAATAATAGGATAAAGGGTTGGGTATAATCATTTTGATGATACCCTACATTGCAAAATATAGAATATGTAAACGTTGATAAGTAGAGTGATACCTTCACAGTTCTTCATGAAAGTGGAACATATGACTACCTAATACTGCGCCTTGGGTTGTAATCAGCGTCAATTTGGTTGTCACCAACCTGAACTGCAGTAAAATCCCAATGGGAATCTTCAAGGTGGAACCCCTAGGACAGAAATTCAGACCCTGGTTATGCATGTGTTAAGAAAGTTTGGTGCAAGTGAACTTTACCTGTAGGATATAATGACGATTTTTGTAGAAACGATGTTAATGAAGCAGTTGTCATTGGATCAATCACAACCCGCACAAATTGATGTTTGTAGATCTTGTAGTTCAGATGTTGTAAAATGTAGTTTGTGATTTTAAATGTTAGGTAGCATACTTCAATATAGTTTGCATAATCTATATTATCCTAAGCTCTTATAGTGACAATCAAGTCGCCATCCTCCTCTTTTCGTACCTAACATGTCTGCCATGCCGTGTGGATCCATTAAACCTTCTCGTCCACAAACTATAACTGTACAAAGAGAAGAAGTTTACTCAATGCTAGAAGAAGGTACAAACAACATATCATAATTTAGAATCACATCATATTAAGTTCTAAACTCAATAATTGAACTGTTCTGCGAGTAATTATTTAAATGAGTATCTTAGTTTTGGATTAGAACGCCGATATGTATTGTCCTGTCCTGTCCTTATGTCAGTTCAAGTTTTTGAATCACCTATTTTCTTCTTGTGGCTTAGTTTTAGACATCTGGGAGTTAGTTAACTTTCTTTTTGGATAACAAATCCATGGAAATACATTAGACATGTTAAACTGACGATCAGAATCTAATGGATGGATGACTTACCTTGTTCATTTTTAATACTGACCATTTTTTTTAGCTCAACATTAATAGGTAGTACACCCAATACTCTGATTCTGAAATACTTTAACCTGTAAAACACATACAGCAACATTACAAACTCATAGAAACATAATCCATCAAAAATATGCACATGTGCATCACCTATATGGCAGCTGCAATCTACAGACATATTTTTAAGCCACTTTACATAATGACTTGACAATAAATATGAAGCAGAGGCACACCTGACAGTGCAAGCAAAAATGTAGTTCAAACAGAGATGGCAATTACAATAAAGTGGACAATCATTTATGTTGCATATGTATACTATTGACACTCTCCAAAATGGTGCTACGTACTAATGTGCACTTAACCATTAAGTCAACAAAGTTAGGTTAAACACATAGAAATTTAAGATCCTTTTAAGGGAAATATGGATACGGATCTGAGTCGAAAAGGGAACAGCAATTGTAAAAGTAAATAGAGATGGCTTAAGAGATTAATGAGTATTATTATGGTAATGTACTAATGTCAGATTATTATTTTATTTTTAGTAGTTACATACTTACATTCTAATTTAATCTGGAGACAGTATTATGATTCCAATAATGCGTTGGGGCTGTCGATTAAATTACAGTTCAATATAATGGCGATTAAACACCATTGTATATATGATCCTTTATGCTTTAAGAATAATGCTATTGAAATATATTAACTATCAATCACCTCTAAGGAGCTTCATCATAAAGGTCATTTTGTGCATACTCGCCAATCATGGTATTTGAAATCTCAATATTCATTTCTCCATCAGATAAATTGAAAACTTGTCGAGCTCTATAAAAGTCACCTAGCCCAAAAAACATGAAAATCATCGTACTCACAACAAATAAATAACTAACATAAGTCAGTACTCAATTTAAGAAGCAATCCATAAAGAATAACAGAACTCTTCCGATCCTCGTACCCCACAATTGCTGGAAAAGACATTAATAAAACTAACAGTGGGTTGAATACCAATATTCGTCAAAGTTTTAAACAACTTCAACTTCTAATATCTACCCATTTTTGTATACCACGATATCATGGTGTTCCAAGCAATAATATTTGTCATGCGCGTATTACCAATCACTCTCTTTTCTAAATCGACTTTAACAAACTCATATTCCAGGAATTCAAAACATAGATCTAAAAGCATATTTGATTTTTGCATATTAACTGTCTATTAGATGTTTGCAGATAAATGTACGCAAGGAAACAGGGAACTTGTACTTCTATAGGTATAACTCTAGCTTGAAAGTAGTAAGAAGGACGATAACGGCTTTGAGAAACTAAAAAAGATAGTCTTCTTATTAAACTCACAGAAGTATGTACGACACCTAGTAAACAAAACCATGCTTCATGGGAAATTTCCCATGAAGCATCAAAAATCTCATTTTGATGGTAAAAAAACTAAGAGTACTGCGAGCATACTGAGTTACCTATTGAATATAAGTATCTTGCTTCTCTTCCCAATTGAATGGAAGTCTTCGTAACAATACACTTATCAACTACGACCAACCTATAACATTTATCAAACTGTTAGATTCAATTACAAAATTGTACTTCAAACGGAAATTGAGGAAAATTAAAGCATCAAATGAAATTCTGTAAAGATGAGAGAAAATATCCTTTAAAACCCATAATCTATAAAAAAACACAGGGACAAACATAGATAATTTAAAAGAAACCTAATGATTAACCAAATCAAACATAAACAACGGTGAATAGAAACCATATGATTAATCTTTTGTATCTAGATTCATGAAAAACAAAAGAGAAGATCTAATTCCTTTGGCAGTAGTAGTATTAAGGTTAATAAATAAATTAACGCTTGTAAAATACATTAAGATTAGATGTGCAAACACAACCCAATCCAGTGCGGAGTAATGCCTTCTCTTCCAAGTGTGCGGAATAAATGAACGCTTGTAAAAGACAGCTTTTACTGAAATCACACAGTGGGAAATCCTTGTATAGATTATAAATAACGAACTAATATAAATTACTGGTAATGTTTTGCATACTATGAGGTTTAAGAGAAGAAAAAATTCCTTGAAAGCTACTCTAGGTGTCCTATTCTGGTTACCCTTGATTACGTTGAAATGAATTAAAGCCTTTAGAAACAAAAGATTAATTCGTTGAGATGATTTCATGAACACCAATCTATCATAGAATGTTGTTCATGTCGTAGAAATTTTAGTTTCAATGTACTCCTTGCAATCATCAATTGTCGTGAGTCTATTACGTAGCAATATCAAGGAATAGAATAAGGTAAGATAGTTACTCTAGCGACGAACTCGCAAGAAACATTAACACGTAAAAATATGATAATTGGACTCTATTTATATATATGGATGGTGGAGAGAGTGACAATCGAAAAATCAATTTTCTCATATCAAATTTATCTAAAACCACATGGACGTACTCGATTAGCCCAAATATTTGAAATTTGTATCTTTAATTCTCTCCAATTCTAGCTGATGCCAGTAAATCTGAACCACATATAAAAGATCAGAGGCTCATAATAAGTAAATGAGTTTGTATATGCTTAGTGGTATTGAGAAGGCCGTACTTACTCACTTGAGAGCCAAAAACTTAATTTCAATCCAACTTCGACAAAAGAGGGAAAATTAGAAAGGAAAAAAGAACAAAATCATCTCAATTCCAAGTGATTGTAGTTTCTGGAACCGTCTTGTCTCTCGAGTTATACCCAATTTCTTTATGCTCAAGGTTTAGAGGTGAAATCATGGAAACATTTGGTGGTAAAGCAAATGTATCATGTAATCCAAACGTGACTCATCTGTTTTAAGTTTGTATTAGAAACAGTTTAGGTGAGCAACACTTGTGACCAAAAAATCAACAAAAACACCGGAATCATTTTTAATGATTCTTTCAAAAACTTCCTTCCCTTTGTGGCTTTTCTCTCCTCATCTCAAAATGATTTTTGGTAGAAATTGAATCTAGTAGCAGCAAATCCCAGTCAATTATTGCGAAAAGTTTTGAATGTTACCATTGTAAAGTTCCAAATTCTTGCAAAGATCTTAACTTAAAATACTCATCACCAAATCCCAGGAACATGTTCAATGGGTCATGGAAGATGGTAACGAGGAAGAACACAAATCAAGTATTATGCTTCAATTTTAAAAGAAACAGCCCTGCATGAATAATTAAAACCAAATTTTTTCAAATGAATGTAACTATACACTGAATTAAACAGTTCAACTTCCTGCTTACAAGCAACAAAAAGAAAAAGATAATCAACTTCTAAACAAAAATACCAAACACCACATGCTTATGAAATAAATCCAATATTGAAAGAGAAATAGAGAAACTAGGTGAGGGTACCTGAAATAACTTGATGGCGTGCTGCGAAAACGCTGAAGGCCTAATCACCAAAAAGAGAATTAAATCAAATATTTTGAAGAACACATCAAAATGAAAAGATTAGAGTTTCCAAGGAGAACAACTAAATTGATTAATGAAAACAGAAAAAATGGGGAAAATAAATAATAAGAACCCTAATTTTACATGCCTGGGATTATAATGGACTTGACAGATTCCTCGAGCGCACACTCAACCGATCCTGGATCCTCTATTTGAAGTGTACCAAAAAAAGAAAAACAGTCGATGTACGAATTCAAGGTCGACTTCATCAAAGTATCATCGTTATTTCTCTCTATCCTCTCTCCAAAAATTTTCTCTCCTCCTTTCTGATAACGGAGTAATTTTCTTAGGATAAGTTTGGGGCTCTTTAGGGGAGGTTGGTAATGGGGGATCGAATAACTTACACCGGGTTAGTCGTGGGAGAGTTCGAGAGATTTTAATGCATTTGGGTTTTTTCTTGTTAGTCCTGAGGGAGTTTGAGGGAGTCTCTCCAAATTCCCGTTAGTCGTGGGGGAGTTTAGAGGAGTCTCCTAAACTCCCTAGAAAACACCTGTTAGTCGCTGGGGAGTTTAAAAAAAGCTCTTGAACTCCCTGTTAGTCATAAAACCCTACAATATTAGGGAGTTGGTTTCTTTGGGGAGTTTGAAGGAGTTTTTAGTGTATTTTGGTCTCACAACAAATCTCTCGAAAGAGTAGAGATTTTAGTGTATTTTGGTCTCACACCATTATGATATGGTGAAACATTTCTATGAAAATATTAGGATAGTGATCTAGAGTCCATGAAAACATGTGGATATATAGATTTGTTTAGATCTACATATCCCGTAAGATGCACCAGCAAAAAAAATGTAGAAGTCTTCACAATTAGCGCTTCCCTGAGTTGAATTACTACATTACCACTTCTGCAACCACCGTCAAAACTATTTTCTCACCACTACCATCACCACCTATAACCAACCACTACTCCCTTAACCACCCCAAATAAGAACCCTAATTTCAGAAATAAATAAAGGGAGTTAGAATTGTATGGAGACCATTAAATTGAAGGGAAAAAAATTATCTCGTTGCACAAAATAACATATTATTGATACAGAGATATGATCATTTTCATTTTTTTCTTTTGATTAAAGATCAATGTTATTTGCAAATGAGGGTTTATTGTTTCTTAAAAGAGAATGAGTTAGGAGTGAACTCTCTCAAACTCCCCCAAACTCCCTCTAATAAACTCTCTACACTCCCCCAAACTCCCTGAACTCAAAAACACCAAACTCTCTCAAACTCCCTACACTGTCTCAAACTCTCTCAAAATTCCTGAGATTTAAAATACACTCAACTCCCCAGAAATCACTCGAGGACTAACCCCCTGTTAGATGTTTGGGTAATAATATGAAACAAATCAGGGTTTTTTCTCCATTTTTTTTTTATTTTAAAGATTTTGCTTTCTTTTTGGAGTTTTCTTTCTGTTCCTCGATCTATCTTCCTTCTTCTCTTCGGATTTGTAGAATCAAGTACTTCTTTCTTCTTTTGTATTGGCTTCTCTGTAATTCTTCTGTTGGTTTGGATTATGTCTCTGCTCATGTTTCTTTCCCTATATCTAGATCTATTTTTCTTCTAATATTTCTGTGAATCTTAATCTGATTTTCTTTCTCCTGTTGCAATGAATTCTCTGTGTATCTTCTGTTTGGTTGGATTAGTATCGTCTCTCTTCAAATTTCTTTTCTTATTTCTAGACCTTTTTTTCTTCTAATGTTTCCCTCTTCTTTGGTTGCTCTGTTTATCGGTTTAAGATGTTATCTTTTGACTAGATCTATCTTTCTGTAATAAGTTGTGGTTTGATTTTATACCCTCTTCTTATTTTAGGTCTTTCTCTCCTTTTCTACTAATTTTGCTGGTCTGCTTCTCTTGGTATTCTCCTAGAATGGGTCTAAAATACTCAACAATCACTCAAAACGGCTGAAGGAAAAATTTAATTATAACTCTCGAATGAAGAACCTTCTTCTCCCTCTTCTATGGGAGTTTTTTATATTTTAAAAATGAGTTTCAATATGATTTTAGATTGGAACATTATGGTTACTCTTCCCGTTTCCAGATCTACAAAATGCTGATCTTCTGGCTCTTTTTTCTAATCTTTGCTTTTCCTTTTAATCATTCAACTATGGTTTCCTTTCCTAAATCCTTTTGTTTTTGAACAGGAAAAATGAGAAAAAAATTTTCATGGGTTTGGGTTTTCATTAAATCTTGGTTTCTCTTGAAATTTAAAAAATATATTTAAGAAATAAATTTTTTAATATGTCGGAGTGTTCTGAGGGTTTCTTAAAATTTGTTTCTTTATCTCTCTGTTTTTTCTAATTAAGCGTGTTTTTCTTTCCTTCATAAATGATCTTGTTTAAATTTTAGTGATACCAGGGGTGGAGACAGTTTTATCTTAGCTAGTCTTCTTTAAGGGATTGTCTTCATAAAAGGTCTTGAATCAAAAAGCTTTTGTTATATCTTGTTAGGAATTGATCTATTTTTTATTTTTATTTTTAAGTATCTGGTTGTGTTGGCATGTTCATGCATGGCTGTCTTCGTCTTAATATTTTTGGAACTAATCTTAATAACTATTTCATGATTTAATTGTATGTTTTCATTTAGTTTTTTTTATGCTGGTGAATTCTCTTTTAGTTATTCTCTATAAATCATATTTGTGGATTTTGAATAATAAATAAAAATAAAAGTTGTTCCCCCGGACTCTGACCTTAACTCTGCTGATCCTTAAACAACCCCCAAGAAAATCCTTCTTCAATTCACTTTTGCTTCTATCCTTTAATCCCTTCTGTTATGCTCCTCCTCTCTTTTGGCATCAAAGTTAGTTTTCCCTCAAAGTATCCTGGCAGCTTTGTGAATCATTTTTTAGCTTAAGGGTCTGCATTCAGATTATCTGCAAGAAACAAGTGTCCGAGTCTTCAGTTGGTTTGATTTGGCTGTAAAGGGGCCTTTTCTTTCACTCTTCTCTTTGGTTTATTTCTTTTTCACTTGTTAAACTATAGCCCTCTAATTAGTTAAGACCGAATTAGTTAAGACTGATTAGCTAAGACCGCATTAGTTTAGACCAGACAGTAGATTAAGCCCTTTAATTTGCTCCCATCTTGTACAGTTTATTCTCCCTTTTAGTTATAGATTTTTATTTAGGTTTATTTTTCCTGTTGGTGTTAGTCTTATTTATTAGCTATTTCTATTTCAGCTTCTCCTTTTAACATGTATTGTATTTATGTAATGACAGTGTGTAATTTAACCTACTTTTGTGTTTCTTCTTGGATTAGGAAATTGAAGACTCCTGTGAAATAACATGATGCTGAAATCAATACTGGCTATGTTCTATATGGTTGTATTTTTTCGAAAGTGCAACTTTCATCATTTAAATCTTCGATTGCGGAAAAGACTAAACCGTCATTCTTACAAAAAAAATGTGTTTTTCTCAATCTAATGGACATAAAATGGCTTTGTTAATCAATCATCGGCTCTCATCCTTCTAAAATTGGTGAAAATTACAAGAGATAAATCGTGGATGAGAATCGTTCCCATTTTTATGACCTGATCCAACGGTGAAGATGCAGTTTGGGATATGAAACTCGGTTATTATTCCCTCAATGAATGCTGGGAAAGAAAACGGCATTGAAAAACATAAAGTCTTTACCGTTTCATTTGTCGTCATTCAATGGAAATGAAGTCGACCTTTTTTTTTTGTGAATTCGTATTTCATTGAAAAAGACTAACTTAAGGCGTTAACAGCCGTTACAACAAAGTGATTATAGATATTACATGGAAAACAAATGACAAACAAAAGTAAGTAAAAGATAAAACCACCGGACGTTGTTGGACACGCATTTGTCGCCCTCAATCATAAAAAAGACTCTTTCCTGTATAAGCCGTCGTGACACTTTTATCAGACTTCTTCATGGTAGAAGGGCTCAGGAATCCATCTTGATAGTTTTATCGCAAGCTAAGACTCCAATTCTTCACAACTTGATTGTGGATCAACACATACTGCCAGTATTAGAAGACTACTCATTGGGTACCGATGGAGAACAAATGCTTCCTAGTTTAATGAAGAATTATAAATGTTCGTGTTATCTTTGCAACTTTAGTTTTAGGATCTTCTTTAGGACCTATCGCGTTGTGATTATAGATTTTATCCTTTTGGTTACGGCTTTTCCTTGTCAAGGTTTTTAACGAGGAAACAAATGCGTGTCCAACACCTTCCGGTGGTTTTATCTTTTATTTACTTTTGTTTGTCTTTCGTTTTTCATGTAATATCTATAATCACTTTGTTGTAACCGCCGTTAGCGCCTTAAGTTAGTCTTTTTCAATGAAATACCAATTCACAAAAAAAAAAAAAAAAAAAGTCGACTTCATTTCCATTGAATGACGACAAATGAAACGGTAAAGACTTTATGTTTTTTCAATGCCGTTTTCTTTCCCAGCATTCATTGAGGGAATAATAACCGAGTTTCATATCCCAAACTGCATCTACACCGTTGGATCAGGTCATAAAAATGGGAACGATTATCGGCCACGATTTATCTCTTGTAATTTTTACCAATTTTAGAAGGATGAGAACCGATGATTGATTGACAAAGCCATTTTATGTCCCATTAGATCGAGAAAAACACATTTGTTTTTGTAAGAAACGGTACAACTTCTTTCCATAAATTTTGCACGGTTACTGTATAAGTATTAAGGTAACGAGTTTCTCCAACATCAAGATAACAGTTTGCCCTCTTCTCTGACAAGAAAATCCAAAGTTCCTTCCTGTAGTTTTCTTTGCCGTAGTTTATACCGATGGAAGATCTCCAAGAAAGAGAACCGATTCCCCGCCGTGGAAACGTTTTGGTTACAAGGGCATCACCTTCTGTGTATAACGTTTCGTATCTGGGAAAATTCATGGGATGTGTTTGTAGTGCTGATGTGTTTGCTCGTCACTGCCGTCGCCTCGGTTATAATGTGATTCATGTTGGCGGAACTGATGAATATGGAACAGTTACCGAATCCATGGAGGAAGGTTGTACCCCGCAGGAGATTTGCGACAAGTACCATGCGATTCATAGAGATGTTTATGATTGGCTTGGTATAAGTTTTGATGAGTTTGGACATACTTCTACTCCACAACGCATACAAATTTGCCAAGCAATTTTCAGCAAACTGATGGAGAAGGAACGGTTGTTAAAAGACTCAAGGAAGCAGTTTTACTGTGAAACAACATGTAAGCGTTTCTTAGCTCATCGGCGTCAAAATCTGCAGGTCAAGGGAAATCTGGTGAAGCCACCATATTATAGATTGCATTGTCGTTTATAACTTAGTTTCAGATTCAGTCACTTTTAATTTGCGAATCAGGTTTCTGCAGCATTGGCATTTCAGCTCCATGCAACATCATACTGTTACTGTCAATTTTGCCAACCACCTTATGTTTTGGTTAAGCATCTGTTTTTTATGATACCAGAAACAAAAATATGGATGGGGCTCATGCCACCTTATTATAACAGTAACGATCAGATTAGAAATCAAAGTGTCTACAATAATGCATACTTGACAGACCTGTATTTATAATATTTTACTGGGAGAGATGATTCGAGTGGACCACAACTCCATCACAATAACCATACTTAAACAAAGCATTTATCAGATACTTCTCTTCCTTTATTTTCCAGCAAAGAGTCTCCAACTTTAGTTGATCCTGCAAAGTGTGCAGAGTGTTTAGTTTTAATATACACCTATATCGAATTTCTTGTGTTAAGCTAAAAAAAATCAGCGAAAATCCTTGGAATCTCAGCTGAGTAACCTGATATTACGAAATTCTGGAGATTGTGTATAAGATATATACAGGTTTAGATAAGTTAATAAGCTGAGATTATGATCGATAACTTACGTGCTGCAATCAATGTTTTTGGAGATAGGGTAATCGAGAGGAGCATCACACTTGGCAGGGAGTCCACTGGCTGCATCTTCTTTTATGTTCTGGTACTTATTAGCCGCATCTTTAACACAGCCGCACGCTTCTTCGGTGGTAATTGCCATCGCTTTGATTTGCTTAACTCCAGCACAACATCCTGGAGCAGGCACAGTTGCAGTGCCGACCAAAGCATTGCACAAGGCACTTGTCAACATCGGTACAGGTAAAGGCTGCTTGGCTTGGTCCAAGCATCATATGAGCCATGGCTAGAACAGCAACAACACAGAAAAACACCTTCATCATCTTTCTTTTATGAAAATTTACTACAATAGTATATGTGTTTGTGTGTATATCGCTTACAAGTCGATTTTGCTTTGCTTAATGGAGAAGAGCTATGGGGTTTATATAGGTATCTGGTATAGCACAGCAGAAACGATGTAGAAAACAATCAACACGCGGAGAATCCACTCCGGTAATAGGACCCAAAAGACGATAAATAAGGAGAATCCACTCCTTAACGGTGATGATAGACAATCCAATCCAGAAACAAGACTCTAATCCAAGAGTTAAAATAGAATAACAATGGTGTTTAACCAAACGAACTTAATAGTTTCATTAATCAAAATAGACGAGCTAATCCAAGCTAATTTACAAAGATAATGAAATAGGCTATTTATAGCCTTAAACATCTAAACCTAGAAATCCAAAAGTTACCAAACCAACCTAAGAGAATATATTATTCTCATAAAACATGATAAATCAAAGAAGGAAACTAAATATCCTAATAAATATCAATAATTATCATACTAAAACTGATAGATATCCAAGATATTAACCATATCTTGGAATGCACGTGAATTCCCAGGATATGTTGTTAGAAAAAATGTCTTTGTTATACCAAATTTGCATGGACTATGTTTTGATCTCTAGACCTATTGCCCACTACTTGTTTTTTCATTTGAATAGATAAAACAATAGACCCACATAGACTAAAATCTAAAGAGTTTTAGACTTAAATACCATAGAATTGGCTAAAAGGGCATGGCCCTTGGGTCATTAGACTTTTGTGTGAGGGGGGAAGGACTAGACTAGGGCAAGGTTGCCTTTCCCGTACGCGCGGTGCTTCGCACAGAAGCACGCACGCCGCCGCCGTCCGGTCGGTCGGTCGGGCTCGGGCTCGGGTGTGTTTGGCTTTCTTGTCCGTACGTGTTTGGCTTGGTTTCTTAACAACACACTGCTCTAAGCGCAACACTATTTTCAACCAAACATTACCAGTATTTCTGTCATACGCATGAAGCCAACACACTGCTCTAAGCCTGACAAAGGCAATACTGTTTTCAACCAAACATTACCAGTATTTCTGTCATACGCATGGTTTTGTTGCATGCATTTTTCCTCTCGTTTGTAACGTCTTAAACACTATATAAGGGACGAGTCTTGAGCTCATTGAACACACAACTGAAAAACATCTCTTCTTCTGCTCTCCCTCTGCTTTCAGAAAATATGTTTTTATTTCTAGTTTCTCTGTTTTTAGCTTTTGCTAACACTGCCAAGTTCTAAGGGTACTCTCTTTGTATGCTACATTGAGGGGTACTATCAGTAGTTGTATCCTGGAGGTGACTCGCCAACTGCTACAGCATCTCAGCGGAGTAGCAGGCGATATTGCCTTTAGGACAGTGTATCGTATACGTGCCTCTACATTTTCTGTGCATCTTCAGCAACATCGGTTTGAGCTAAGTATCTTCTTCTCAGTTACATTATTAGTTCTAGGTCCAACAATCTAAAGGCAATATCCTCTTTACTATATTTTTTTGTAACAACATGGGAAAGAGTACTGTAGACAAACCCCCAAAGTTTAGTGGCAAAGACTTTAAACGATGGCAGTCCAAAATGTTATTCTTCTTAAAAGACCAAAGGCTAGATGAAGTTGCCTTAGAAAGACCCTCAAGAAGGCTTCATGACCGTGGCTATGAAGATAGACTGGATAGGTGGACTAGGAAGAATTACATGTGCAAAAACCACATTCTTAACTGTCTGGATGACTCCTTGTACGACTTTTATAATGCAAAAGAGAATTTTACTGCTTTTTATTTATGGGAAGCCCTAGAAGAAAAATATCTTGCAGAGGCTGCTGGAAGCAAGAAGTTCCTGGTAGCTAGGTTCCTGGAATATAAAATGACTGATGAAAAGCCTGTTGTAGAACAATTCGTCGAACTCCAGCTACTCATCAACGAAATTCTTGCTGAAGGAATGCATATTGATGAATCTCTACAAGTATCTGCAGTAATTGAAAAGCTACCACCCTCATGGAACGAGTACAAGAGGAGGCTGCGACACAAGAATCGCGAAATCACCATGGTGTAGCTGGGAAAAAAGATCCAGGTGGAGGAACTTCTGTGCTGCAAGGACAAAAGCCTGATGCTGAGCAAAGACATGTCCAACAAAGCTCATGTCCTGGACGACAATGCTGCGTCAAAGAAAAGGCACGGAGAATCCAGCAAAAATGGTAAACGTAACAAACAACGTAACTCCAAAGGTAACCATCTTAAGCCAAAGGGTGGTGTCTCCAAAAACACCATCAAAGGCGACTGCTATAACTGTGGGAAAACTGGTCATATGGCCAAAGACTGTAGGGCACCTAAAAAGACCAAAAATGATCCTAAACAGAAAAATAAAGCAAACGTAGTAGATGATTCTGGATATTTTACTGGCATGGTGTCTGAAGTCAACCTTGTCTCTAATGTGACCAATGTGAGAGACTGGTGGCTTGATTCTGGAGCCACCATGCATGTCTGTAAGTTCAGAAATGCTTTCTACTCCTATAACAAAGTAGGAGACGATGAGAAATTGTTTATGGGAAACTCTTCTACCTCCAAAGTGGTAGGAAAAGGCAAGGTTGAATTGAAGCTCACTTCAGGAAAAACTCTCGCATTGAATGACGTGTATCACGTCCCGGACATATGCAAGAATCTTATCTCAGAAACCATCTTACTTGGGAAAGGTTTTAAATTTGTAGCTGAGTCTAACAAAGTTGTAATCTCTAAGGGTGGTGACTTCGAGGAAAAGGATATGTCACTGAAAACATGATTAAGCTTAGTGTACTTTCTTTGAACTTGAATGACAATGCATCTTCTTCTGCTTATGTTTGTGACTCCTCACATGTTTGGCATGATAGACTAGGACATGTTAATTTCAAATCCATTGAAAGACTTGCTAAATTAGGATGCACTCCTAAAATAAACATTGATAGAGGTTATAAATGTGAAATTTGTGTTGAATCTAAATATGCAAGAAAACCCTTCAACAAAAGGGTTGAACGTAGTACAACTCCCCTAGAATTAATCCACTCGGATTTGGGAGATTTGAAATCAACGCCAACTAGAGGAGGTAAAAAATGGTACATCACTTTTATAGCTGATCACTCAAGATACTGTCAGGTTTATCTTCTTAGAAGTAAAGATGAATCCTTAGACGCTTTCAAATTATATAAACTTGAAGTAGAAAACCAAAGAGGTGTTACTATTAAAACTCTTAGGTCAGACCGAGGCGGTGAGTATGTGATACCTATAAGAGAATTATGCAAACTTAATGGCATCATTCATGAAACTACTGCACCTTCTTCACCCGAGTCGAATGGAGTAGCTGAAAGGAAAAACCGAACACTCATAGATATGGTGAACACTATGTTAGCTAGTTCAGGGCTACCTTCGAACCTGTGGGGGGAAGAAATTCTCTCTGCATGCTATATCTTGAACCGAGTTCCATTTATGAAATCCGACAAAACTCCATATGAGTTATGGAAAGGAAGACAACCGTCCTATGCATACTTTAAGGTGTGGGGGTGTTTGGCCAAGGTGGCCACTCCACGTTCCAAGAAAACCAAAATAGGACCTAAAACTGTAGATTGTGTTTTCCTAGGATATCCTGAGCACACTGGTGCTTATAGGTTCATGGTAATTGGTGAGAACACCATAATGGAATCCAGAGATACAGTGTTTTTCACCGATCACAAGAATCACTTCTATCCGGATGCTGATTACTATTGCTTCTATTTATGATTTGCATATACATCAGATGGATGTTAAAACTGCTTTTTTATATGGTGAATTGAATGAAGAAATTTATATGGACCAACCCGAAGGTTTTGTTGTGAAAGGTTATGAAGATAAAGTATGCAAACTGAAAAAATCTTTGTATGGTTTAAAACAAGCACGTAAACAGTGGCATGAAAAATTTAATCATGTAATGATATCTAATGGCTTCAAGGTTAATGAATCTGATAAATGTGTTTACATTAAATCTGTGGATGATTCTCATGTTATTGTGTGCCTATATGTTGATGATATGCTCATATTAGGTAGTAACCTTGATAGTATTAATACCACTAAAAGCATGCTTAACGAAAACTTTGACATGAAAGACTTAGGCCCTGCTGATGTAATCTTAGGGATGAAAATCAGAAAGATGTCTGATGGATATAGTCTTAGTCAATCTCATTATGTTGAAACTGTGCTTAAGAGATTTAATCATGAAAATGCTAAACCTGCAACTACTCCTTATGATCCCAATTGCAAATTGAAAAAGAACAAGGGTGAGGGTATTTATCAACTTGAGTATTCTCGTGTTATTGGCAGTCTTATGTATTTAATGAACTGTACAAGACCTGATATTTCCTATACTGTGAGTACATTAAGCAGGTACACTTGCAACCCTGGGAAGGATCACTGGAATGCTCTCTACAGAGTTCTACGGTACCTGAGAGGAACTTCAAACTATTGCTTAAGTTTTGGGAAGTATCCTGCTGTGCTAGAAGGGTATTGTGATGCTAACTGGATATCAGACTCAGATGAGTGCAAATCCACTAGTGGGTACATCTTCACACTTGGTGGTGCGTCTGTGTCATGGAAGTCTACCAAACAGACATGTATAGCCCGATCCACCATGGAGTCTGAGTTTATAGCCTTGGAGAAAGCTGGAGAGGAAGCTGAATGGATACGAGGTTTCCTGGGTGGAATTCCACTCTGGCCCAAGCCTGTGTCTTCGATCGCAATCCACTGTGACAGTCAAGCTGCTATTGGATGCGCAAAGAATAGTGTATACAACGGAAAGTCTATACATCTTCGAAGAAGACACAAGACAGTGAAACAACTACTCTCTACTGGCATCATCTCTATAGACTTTGTAAGGTCTAAAGAGAATATTGCAGATCCTTTGACGAAAGGGTTATCTAGAGAGGTAGTTAGATCCACATCGAAGGGAATGGGACTCAAGCTCATAGAATAAATCGCCATGAAGGACACTCAACCTTGTGAATGGAGCTCCAAGAATAAGGTTCAATGAGATAACTAATTTTTGGTGATGTCAAGAGAGCACTATCTTTGTCCCTCCCTATGGTGTAACCGTATGATAGTGTTGCCTGCATGTTTTAGGATGATCTGTCAAGATCTTAATGAGTTCCATGACTTTGCTTAAAGCGGAGTGTGGAAGGACACTCTTAATGGACTCACCTATGTGGATGTTGGAAGTGGGGCCGCTTCCTATGATAATTTGAGCTTTTTCTTTAGAGACATTCATTAAGTCCGGGATTTAGCCCACGGCCAAAACGGGCACAACGGCAAGAGCTTGGCAGCTTTCTTTTTCTTTGAGACATCAAAGTGTGGTTGTTATTTTTGAATTGCACTCACTGTTGGCGGTTCAAGACATTGTGTTCACCGTAACAACAAGCAGTTCCGGTAACCTCTCACTAAGTTAAGGTTCAATCTCTGGGACACCTTAGCCTAATATTGATGTATTATGTTTTCTCGGATTTCGTCGATATGTTTTATCATTCATGTGGGGGATTGTTAGAAAAAACGTCTTTGTTATACCAAATTTGCATGGACTATGTTTTGATCTCTAGACCTATTGCCCACTACTTGTTTTTTCATTTGAATAGATAAAACAATAGTCCCACATAGACTAAAATCTAAAGAGTTTTAGACTTAAATACCATACAATTGGCTAAAAGGGCATGGCCCTTGGGTCATTAGACTTTTGTGTGAGGGGGGAAGGACTAGACTAGGGCAAGGTTTCCTTTCCCGTACGCGCGGTGCTTCGCACAGAAGCACGCACGCCGCCGCCGTCCGGTCGGCTCGGGCTCGAGTGTGGGTGTGGGTTCATTAGATCCTATCTTTTTGCTAAAACTTTTGGTACGTGTTTTACACACATGTTTTGTCCTGGCTTTCTTGTCTGTACATATTTGTTTTGGCTTTCTTGTCCGTACGTGTTTGGCTTGGTTTCTTAACAACACACTGCTCTAAGCGCAACACTGTTTTCAACCAAACATTACCAGTATTTCTGTCATACGCATGAAGCCAACACACTGCTCTAAGCCTGACAAAGGCAATACTGTTTTCAACCAAACATTACCAGTATTTCTGTCATACGCATGGTTTTGTTGCATGCATTTTTCCTCTCGTTTGTAACGTCTTAAACACTATATAAGGGACGAGTCTTGAGCTCATTGAACACACAACTGAAAAACATCTCTTCTTCTGCTCTCCCTCTGCTTTCAGAAAATATGTTTTTATTTCTAGTTTCTCTGTTTTTAGCTTTTGCTAACACTGCCAAGTTCTAAGGGTACTCTCTTTGTATGCTACATTGAGGGGTACTATCAGTAGTTGTATCCTGGAGGTGACTCGCCAACTGCTACAGCATCTCAGCGGAGTAGCAG
>NC_039368.1:60791971-60822919 GCF_003573695.1 Papaver somniferum | reverse complement strand
TGATCACTCAAGATACTGTCAGGTTTATCTTCTTAGAAGTAAAGATGAATCCTTAGACGCTTTCAAATTATATAAACTTGAAGTAGAAAACCAAAGAGGTGTTACTATTAAAACTCTTAGGTCAGACCGAGGCGGTGAGTATGTGATACCTATAAGAGAATTATGCAAACTTAATGGCATCATTCATGAAACTACTGCACCTTCTTCACCCGAGTCGAATGGAGTAGCTGAAAGGAAAAACCGAACACTCATAGATATGGTGAACGCTATGTTAGCTAGTTCAGGGCTACCTTCGAACCTGTGGGGGGAAGCAATTCTCTCTGCATGATATATCTTGAACCGAGTTCCATTTAAGAAATCCGACAAAACTCCATATGAGTTATGGAAAGGAAGACAACCGTCCTATGCATACTTTAAAGTGTGGGGGTGTTTGGCCAAGGTGGCCACTCCTCGTTCCAAGAAAACCAAAATAGGACCTAAAACTATAGATTGTGTTTTCCTAGGATATCCTGAGCACTCTAGTGCTTATAGGTTCATGGTAATTGGTGAGAACACCATAATGGAATCCAGAGATGCAGTGTTTTTCGAACACATTTTCCCTTTAGGGTCTGGACCTCATAAAAGGGTCCGCGATGATCTCTCAGATGTTCCTTCGACTAGTCAACCCCCGTCTCTAGATGCTGAAACCGAACCTAGAAGAAGTAAGAGGGTCAGAACCGAGAAAAGTTATGGTCAGATTTTGTGACTCTTACGGTAGAGACTGAACCCCAAACTTATAAGGAAGCTTTGACCTCTCCGGAAGCTCCCTTCTGGGAAGAAGCTTCAATTAATGAGTAGGATTCCATTCAACAAAATGAAACTTGGGACCTTGTAGACTTACCTCCTGGTAGTAAAACCATAGGTTGCAAGTGGGTATTCAAAAGGAAACTTAGAACAGATGGAACTATAGAAAAACACAAAGCTAGGTTGGTAGCTAAGGGGTACAGACAACATGAAGGATTAGATTTCTTTGATACCTATTCACCGGTCACAAGAATCACTTCTATCCGGATGCTGATTGCTATTGCTTCTATTTATGATTTGCATATACATCAGATGTATGTTAAAACTGCCTTTTTATATAGTGAATTGAATGAGGAAATTTATATGGACCAACCTGAAGGTTTTTTTGTGAAAGGTTATGAAGACAAAGTATGCAAACTGAAAAAATCGTTGTATGGTTTAAAACAAGCACCTAAACAGTGGCATGAAAAATTTAATCATGTAATGATATCTAATGGCTTCAAGGTTAATGAATCTGATAAATGTGTTTACATTAAATCTGTGGATGATTCTCATGTTATTGTGTGCCTATATGTTGATGATATGCTCATATTAGGTAGTAACCTTGATAGTATTAATACCACTAAAAGCATGCTTAACGAAAACTTTGACATGAAAGACTTAGGCCCTGCTGATGTAATCTTAGGGATGAAAATCAGAAAGATGTCTGATGGATATAGTCTTAGTCAATCTCATTATGTTGAAACTGTTCTTAAGAGATTTAATCATGAAAATGATAAACCTGCAACTACTCCTTATGATCCCAATTGTAAATTGAAAAAGAACAAGGGTGAGGGTATTTATCAACTTGAGTATTCTCGTGTTATTGGCAGTCTTATGTATTTAATAAACTGTACAAGACCTGATATTGCCTACACTGTGAGTAGATTAAGCAGGTACACTTGCAACCCTGGGCAGGATCACTGGAATGCTCTCTACAAAGTTCTAAGGTACCTGAGAGGAACTTCAAACTATTGCTTAAGTTTTGGGAAGTATCCTGCTGTGCTAGAAGGGTACTGTGATGCTAACTGGATATCAGACTCAGATGAGTGCAAATCCACTAGTGGGTACATATTCACACTTGGTGGTGCGTCTGTGTCATGGAAGTCTTCCAAACAGACATGTATTGCTCGATCCACCATGGAGTCTAAGTTTATAGCCTTGGAGAAAGCTGGGGAGGAAGCTGAATGTATACGAGGTTTCCTGGGAGGAATTTCACTCTGGCCCAAGCCTGTGTGTTCGATCGCAATCCACTGTGACAGTCAAGCTGCTATTGGATGCGCAAAGAATAGTGTATACAACGGAAAATCTATACATCTTCAAAGAAGACACAAGACAATGAAACAACTACTCTCTACTGGTATCATCTCTATAGACTTTGTGAGGTCTAAAGAGAATATTACAGATCCTTTGACGAAAGGGTTATCTAGAGAGGTAGTTAGATCCACATCGAAAGGGATGGGACTCAAGCTCATAGAATAAATCGCCATGAAGGACACTCAACCTTGTGAATGGAGCTCCAAGAATAAGGTTCAATGAGATAACTAATTTTTGGTGATGTCAAGAGAGCACTATCTTTGTCCCTCCCTATGATGTAACCGTATGATAGTGCTTCCTGCATGTTTTAGGATGATCTGTCAAGATCTTAATGAGTTCCATGACTTTGCTTAAAGCGGAGTGTGGCAGGACACTCTTAATGGACTCACCTATGTGGATGTTGGAAGTGGGGCCGCTTCCTATGAGAATTTGAGCTTTTTCTCTAGAGACATTCATTAAGTCCGGGATTTAGCCCACGCCCAAAACGGGCACAACGGCAAGAGCTTGGCAGCTTTCTTTTTCTTTGAGACATCAAAGTGTGGTTGTTATTTTTGAATTGCACTCACTGTTGGCGGTTCAAGACATTGTGTTCACCGTAACAACAAGCAGTTCCGGTAACCTCTCACTAAGTTAAGGTTCAATCTCTGGGACACCTTAGCCTAATATTGATGTATTATGTTTTCTCGGATTTCGTCGATATGTTTTATCATTCATGTGGGGGATTGTTAGAAAAAACGTCTTTGTTATACCAAATTTGCATGGACTATGTTTTGATCTCTAGACCTATTGCCCACTACTTGTTTTTTCATTTGAATAGATAAAACAATAGTCCCACATAGACTAAAATCTAAAGAGTTTTAGACTTAAAATACCATAGAATTGGCTAAAAGGGCATGGCCCTTGGGTCATTAGACTTTTGTGTGAGGGGGGAAGGACTAGACTAGGGCAAGGTTGCCTTTCCCGTACGCGCGGTGCTTCGCACAGAAGCACGCACGCCACCGCCGTCCGTCGGGTCGGGCTCGAGTTCGGGTTCGGGTGTGGGTGTGGGTTCATTAGATCCTATCTTTTTGCTAAAACTTTTGGTACGTGTTTTACACACATGTAGAAGAATCTTCTTCTTTGTTTGCACATGTTTTGTCCTGGCTTTCTTGTCTGTACATATTTGTTTTGACTTTCTTGTCCGTACGTGTTTGGCTTGGTTTCTTAACAACACACTGCTCTAAGCGCAACACTATTTTCAACCAAACATTACCAGTATTTCTGTCATACGTATGAAGCCAACACACTGCTCTAAGCCTGACAAAGGCAATACTGTTTTCAACCAAACATTACCAGTATTTCTGTCATACGCATGGTTTTGTTGCATGCATTTTTCCTCTCGTTTGTAACGTCTTAAACACTATATAAGGGACGAGTCTTGAGCTCATTGAACACACAACTGAAAAACATCTCTTCTTCTGCTCTCCCTCTGCTTTCAGAAAATATGTTTTTATTTCTAGTTTCTCTGTTTTTAGCTTTTGCTAACACTGCCAAGTTCTAAGGGTACTCTCTTTGTATGCTACATTGAGGGGTACTATCAGTAGTTGTATCCTGGAGGTGACTCGCCAACTGCTACAGCATCTCAGCGGAGTAGCAGTCGATATTGCCTTTAGGACAGCGTATCGTATACGTGCCTCTATATTTTTTGTGCATCTCCAACAACATCGGTTTGAGCTAAGTATCTTCTTCTCAGTTACATTATTAGTTCTAGGTCCAACATATGTCCCATATCAGTATCGCAATGATGAACATGCAACATCCTTTTAAACAAATTTACGATAGCTTTGATGTGATCAGTTACACTGTTTTGGCTTCTAATGCAGCTTCTTAAATTGTCGTTTAGTTTCTTGATATGGCAAACATGATAACAACTTTTATTCTTGTTACGCCTCTCTATTATGGAGATACCGAGATTTTTAGTTGCAGACATTTGCAGGAGCCTGTATTTGCCTTTACATTTGTATCAAAGGTCTGCTTTTAGCATCAAAGGTTGATATTTTTTTTTGTTCCGTATATTGTTACAGTTGAGCAAATAAAAAACTGGTGCAGACCCATATGTAGTTGCAGGGTCAGGGTTTGGCTGTTCAACAACTTTGTAAGAATTTGCTTTTCAAACATGCCATAAAAGAAGAAACTGGAGACTGGTTGCCTAAACTCGAGTCCTGTCCCACGTAATCAGTAAACCAGTTTGAGATCCAGTCAGCTTATTTAATAGCTATTGTGGTGAAACTGAGGACGGGGAAGCAATCCAAACTACTTATCTTTGAACTTATAAGGAATGAGTAAGTGATCATGGTAAAGTTTCTAAGATCAGATTTGATCATTACTAGGAATCATATTTTTTAGTTATTTAATTTGGAAAAACTTTATGCATCTGTCTGCTTTGGCCGTTTCTTGTAATTTTCTGCGGTAAATTTTCTGTGTTCCAAATTCTGTTTTACTTTCTTTTGTTTTAAGTTTCTCTTACAAAGTGAGTTTATGGTCATCATTGACAAAATTCAGACATGGTATTGAGCTCTATATTTGTTTTATACCCTTCAAATTCCTCGCAAGTTTACCTTAGCTTGTGTTACTTGTTGGTCCAGATTTACCTCAACTGTTAAGACCTTCTGCATTTTGATTGGTGGTGGTGCTGATGGAACAAGTCCTGCAAAATGAGACCGTGAGTTCGACCTTTAAAACACTTCTTTTGTATATTGATTTGCTATTGTTATTAATTTCATTTCCTACTATCTATTTGGATATCTTGTTCTTGTAAAACTGATCCACTCTTACAACTGTAACTCAAAAATGTCTCAAATTAGCTGATTTTCAGTTTTATGACTTTTATTCTTGTAAACATCCTAGGTTATGTATGTACCGTTCGTGCATTAATAATTTGTTCTCGCCAGATTTCTTGAAATACTAACTAGGTTCTGACTGAAATTTAGGTTCTTTAAACGAGATGGTATTGACTTTTCAGATGCCCAAGGTATGCAACCTGTTCAGGTAACTACTCATAGCATTATCTTAGTTATTTTGGTTGCAAGCTCTCTGTTTGCAGTTAACTAATCAAATGTTCCCCTGGTGTCATCAAAGCGTGGGAGATCAAAATTTGCAAGGCATATTAGAGTACCAAAACAGGTCAGTCATTCTTCCTGATCATCGTTTTATTTTTATTTTTGAAGAATTCCTGGTCATTGTTTATTAATTGCTTTTACCTAAGTGGAGTATTATTTTTATTTTATCTTTTTTGTTGATAAAAAGGATATGAATTACTGTTTTACTTGTCTTTTTCTTACTCATTTGATTATACAAAATTATTTCCTGAAGTTATACCTTATCTAGACAATCGGCACAGATTTTGAAGAATTGAACTTCTAAAAGACAATCGACCAATTTATTAAGACCAATCTGCTACAACTGAAAAATGGAAGGATTCGACTCATATAACCGAACACTAACTTGAATGGTTACAAGAATTTTCTGGTTCTTATTATGTTGTGCAGGTTATCTTCATAACCTTAGGTTGTGCAGGGGATCTTCACATACAGTAGCTATGTGAAGATATTCTTACTTAACCTAAGAAGAGTCATGGATACGGGGAAGCAAGTCACAAAATCTGGACTTTTGAACGACTTTACGATGGTCTTACTTAACGACACTCTCTCTTTGCCACTGGGGCTTTTGCTTATTTCTTGTTCAACGAAGTGGACTATCTTTTCAATACGTAAGTTACTTTGTCCTCATTTTTACTTCTATGCTAAATAGCCAATTAGTTTTCTCGCTTATATAACCGTCATCGTACTTGTCTTCTAACATAAATTTTAATTCGCCTGAAGATTCACCTGGTATTGATAGTCACTTCTTTAATATCTAGTTATCATCTCAGAATTGGTTTTTAGTATTCTGGTTGCTGCATAAGTTTGGATACTCCTCAGATTATTGACAACTTCAGAAATGGTTTAGAGAAGGACAGTTACCAAAATTAGGTTATAACTTTCTGATTCCGCCCAAACAACATATCTTTTGGCATTTCTACCGACAACTAATGCATTCTTGAAGTGAACTGGCAGGCCTCTTCTGAGTAAGCATCTGTTCTGGATGGTCATGACCCCGTGGTCATAATTTACTGCTGAATGCTCATTACCAGCGATTTCAGTATAACACGCAATGCCTTCGTCCATCAAGCACTTCATATGGAGGAGCGTACACAGCTGCCCAATGACAGCTAGTTTCCTCTGCGGTTGCTCAAGCTGCTACATTCTATGTCTGTTTTTGGTAATGAGCGACAATATTCATCTGAACTTGTAGTTTGGGCCACCAAATCTTTGTTTAAAGCTGGAGATAAGAAGATGGGAACCGATGAAAAGACTTTCAACCACATTTTTTGTATAGCAAGTAGGGCACATCTGGCGTTGTTAGTGCTGCGTATGAAATGTATGTAGCTCACTTATATATGTATATATTATGTGGTGTTAATGAGATTGCATCCTTCTATTAAAAAAATAAATAATCAGATTACATCCCCTTCGTTTGCTTTTTGTTCACATTTTGGTTTTGGGTGCAGTCACTTATTGGTGCTTCTGTAGTCTAAGCTAGATTTCGAACATAACCCCATGCCCTGTGATATGGCAGGTGGATCTATACGATCATGTTGGATGAGTTTGTAGTTGCAGAATATTTTGTTTCTTTTTCATCCTTTTGGCAAAGTTAACCAAGTGTAAAGTGGTTCAACAACCATGTTGAGTAAAATGTGCATGTGCACAAGTGCTGTTCAGACAGCCAATTTACCTGCACATGGGTATGCAGTCTAGTTAGGTCATGTGAACAGATGTTGTATGGACATAATCAGTCCACATGTCTTCTTATCTTTTAAGGTTTAATAGTGACCCAGTAATTAGAAATAAATGTAACCAATCAATTAAAAGAAAAACGTGTTAATGGAAAATAGAAGAGGAAGAGAGGAGCTACTGCCCCCATAAACTGTTGTGCAACTGAAATCAAATATTGAGTAGAATCTATTCATGATCAGGTTTTTATTTCTATGTTTTATTATCTAGGGTTTTGATTCTCTTACCCTATGGAATAGAATCTATCAATTTCCTTAAAATCTCTTCTTCTTTTTTGTTTGTTTGAATATTCGATATGGATGAGGTAACCAAATATTGTTGAATTTATAAAACAAATATTGAGTAATTTAGATATTTAGGGATTGAAAGCTAAAATTGAACTTAGGGGTTAAGTTTAATTGAGGATTTATTGTTGGAAATTTGAGTTTTTTGTTTCTGCGTATAAGGAGTTTGGTTTAAAATCTGAATGAGATATGTGTAATTGCTAATCGATCCTCTGATTAATTGTAGATGATCTTTGAAGGAAAATCAAAACCTGGGTTTTGGATTTTGATGTTCAAATGTGGTTCCTTTTTGAGTAATTGGTAGGAGGATTGATGATTTTTGTGACAAGTGATTGGTAAAAGAATTGGGGTTGTTGATTTAAGAATCTATTATCTAGTTAATTGAGATTAGAGTAGAATAATGTACTCTTTGGGGAAGATTATGTGTCGATATCATCGACTGGAGCTGCTACATATGTTAATTTAATTCCAGCAGGCTCCGGTTGGCTGTGTTCTTATTAGTGGCTCTTTTACAAGGTGATTTGTGTCTTATCTTTGCATGTTCCTAATTTTGGGATGTTATGGGTGTCCCATTTCTGAACATTTTTGGTGTTATACAATTTGGATTTTTTGTAATGTACGTTGTGTATGTATCTCAGAATGTGGGCATGTTATTGGAGTCTCAATTGGTATGTAATTTGAATTCAGGTATACAGAGTCTATTCTAATATTCCCGGTGGAGGGTTGCCCGTTGGTGTTTAAAGCTATTACACTAGAGGAAATTGAACTAAAAAAGTCCCCCTGAAACACACTTAAAACCTTGAAAAATGTCTGTTTCCGGAAGCCCAATTTTGTAGTCTTATTTCTCAACTGCTTTTGAGATTCTTTAAAATTTTCAAATAACGACTACTATTGACAGCATCTGATTCCATACTGATAAACACAACCGTTTTGCTGGATTATATTTTATATAAAAAGAAATGAAATTAATTCAGCTGAATTCAAAACTGATTCAGCTGAAATATGAAACTAAATTCAAATATGACGAACAAAAAATTGAATTAGCATTTTATTAAAAACAAAATCTGTTACGCAAATAAAAAAAACCAGAATCACTCATGATCCAAATCTGAATCTTCCTCAGACAAAACTACCAAGGCAACTTGATCTAAAAAGTATCACAACGACATATGATAATATGGTGTTCAATCTTCTATTTCTAGATTTTTGCTAAGGACGACGTTTTAAGTTTCAACAATTTTTTTCTAAAATACCCTATAGTTTAGTAGTAACATTTTACACGCAACACCTTGAACATGCCAAGAGCCATCAACTGCAAATGCCATGTAAGAGTCTCCACTTGGTTTTCAACATTATCCTTCTTCAAGTGCACCAGTTTCTCTTGCATCCTGCAAAACATTGAGCTGATAAAACTCAGTTATATAATTCATCTGCCCATGCCAACACTTAAAATGATGAGCATCCAGATGTCCCAAAACCCATGATCAGATATACATAAATTACCAAATTATGGAGCTTCTCAACTAACATAGAAAGATCAAGAGATAGGAGACGGTAGGAGACCTAGTTAAATTATGAAAAAGAAATCCTACAAAAACATAACAAAAAGTTGTAAGCAATTACCAGTCCTTGCTAATGTTTATCTTTATAAAAATCCCAAAATCTAAGCTCCGTGACATTGCTAGGGTTGTCAACATTTTCAGAGTTAAGGATTTCCATGTCGACATATGCAAGCCAAAAAGTTCTTCATCTCATCTGCAATCAACAGGTAAATTCAACAACATAAGTTGAATAGCATGACCATCTTAAGGTATACAAATGTGATATGTGTCATATCATGCCAAACAGATAAGTGTGTTTTGATTCTGGAATATAAAAAAAAAGTATAAAAACAGTAGAAATGCAAAAGAGAAATGAAATCCCCATTCGATCTACAAATCAATTGCTTGTACCAGCCACTTGTATATGAATTACAAATATGATATATGCCATATCATACCAAACAGATAGGTGTGAGTCGTAGTTAGTAAGTTCGCGAATCATTCACGAATTTTTACGTATCACGAATTTTACAGTCTTATTCGCGTACGTTTGCAACTCCGAACCCAAATCGCGTATTATGTGGCATTCCCGAATTATTCGCGAAACGTTCACGAATTTTACGTATCCCGAATAATACGTCCGTTTAATTCGCCATAAATTTTTTAGCTTTTATTTTTCAAAGACTCCATTTTTTGGACTTTATTGCCTCCCGAGCATACACGACCGAATATTAGACGTGTTGTAATTTTTATGAAACAAAAACGACTGAAGAGATTTGAAGGTGAAGGTGAGAGAGATCTCAAACTCACTAACCAAGCATCTAAACCACCATACGACGTCCTCTTGGATAACTAATGTTGTACATATTATTAATATCATCATATTAAGTTTATTTTTTCTTTAAATAACTCATACATATGCATAAAAATTGGTCTATGACCTTATAAATACAAATTATTTGTTATATAGATACCGAATTTTCAGAGCCGAACTCACATTTATAAATCGAATTATACACGTACGTATGCCGTTCCGAATTACTGACGAATCACGTCCCGTTGATCGAATTTTGGACCGAATCTGAATTTTACAAAACCGTATAATACTCGTACGTTTGACGTTCCGTACGTTTGCCGAATCTTGAATTGCTAGCTAGGGGTGTGACTAGATTCCGGAATATAAAAAAAAAGTACGAAAAAAGTAGATATGCAAAAAAGAAAGAAATCCCCATCCGATCTACAAATCAATTGCTTGTACCAGCCACTTGTATATCAATCACTAAGGTTGCACACACCACTTCAAAATGACAAAAGCTATTAGGACTATGGAAATGTCACACCATAGAAAATCAAAAGAATATGTTCCATAGTGACAGCTGGAGATGGTGGACCTACTGGTACTCATCTTTGTCGGCAATTGCTATCATTCTAATCAAAATGTCACATCTATTTCGTATAGAACTTCAATACAGAACTAACAGACTCAAGTTCTTGTTACAATCTTCCTAAAAAGTGTTTCAATTATTATGCCAGCCCAAAAATGAACACATACTCTTTAATTTCCTTGTATGCCTTCTGCTTCAAGCAAGGAGCAAACTCAACCAATCATAATCACCCACTTCAAACCTACAAGATAACCAAGGCGTCAGTCTTCAAGGAATAGGCAAAAGATGGGAAAATAAGATATTTTATTTCTTATTCAGATAAATAGATCTGATAAGTGTTGCCAGGAAAAAAGGAAAAAAAAAATCAGGTTCAATCCACTGTAGCAGTTAACATCCAGAATCATATTTATCCACAATAGAATCTTAAAATGTCTATTTTTAAGGTAATTTTATGATGTGAGCCACAGTTTCATACTTCCCTCAAACCCCATGATTGCCCAACTTATAAAGTGACTGCTAGATACGAGCACTAAGGTCAAGACAAACTAAGGTCCACAAAGCATGAGATAGATTTGAACTAGAAACCCAGGTTGTTCAAACACTCTACAATTCACAACAGATGGCAAAACAAAAAATGATATATAAAAAATGTGATAGAGGAGGTACGTGTATGTTTCTGGAGGGTATTATAGAAACTAGTTTCTACGGCAGACTTTAAGACTTAACTGAAGTGGGACCACGCAAACAAGTTCCTCAGGCAGTCCTAACAGAAATCCGCGTGGAACCCTTTTACATTCCCTAAACTGCCCCCTTATATTAAGACTGTTATGGGAGCTTGATTTATTTTTGTTATGAAAAAGACTATCTTTGGAACCCTTATATATAAAGAAAGCCTATGGAAGTCTTATCTACAAATCCCTAGCAGACTTAAAAAACTCGTTTTCCATATTCTCAGCTAACCACGTGTCTCTCAACATCTTGATACCCAAGTTACAAAATCTTCTGTCAGATGAAAATACCATCTTAGAATAAATTTAAAAGGGCTCAAAAGGTGGTGCAATACTCGGTAGTTTGATAACGTTTACATAATTGATAGTCTACAGTATCTAGAATTGATAGTCTTGTTTTTTCTTTTGTGCAATAGGGTTGATTGCACTTCTTCCAAATTCTTCTTCTCTTTATTTTAGTTTACTGTTCTGTATTTTTATCAAGTCTTGGCAATTTTAGATGCATTAGTCTTTAAGTTTCAACATGATATTGATGCAATGTCTCTAGGTATTGGTTTTCCAGTCTTATTAGCGGGATACGAACTGATATGTTTATTCCATATCCATCCCATTTGATTTGTTTAGCTTTTTAATTCAGGTAAATTTGTTGGAACTTATGTATGGATCTTCTGGTTGGTCTATCGGTACAGTTTAAAATGAGAAGTATAGATCGGAGCTAGTTGAAGTTTGTTCTTAAATTGAACCGTGGGAAAAAAAACTTGATTGAGCACAAAGGAAAGCTTGATGTTGTATGTAATGAAACTAAGCTGTTAAAATAAAAGGTCGGAATTGCTTTCTGAATTTTGTAGAAATGTTTACTGAGAAGTTTGAGATTTAGTTAGCTGAATGTATGAACTATAATGTTTTTAGCATGAGGCTGACCAAATTGCTTTTGTAAAGGCTCAACAAAAGATGGGTGACATAGTGAATGAAGTTAAAGAGAAAACTGCAGGTATGAAGAAGATTCAAACTGACTTGGCGAAGCTAAAAATTGAAGCAGTGGAAGTGTAAAGACCCTCAAGATCGTCAACGCTGTTAGACCGGTCAAGTGACGAATTAGCCGATAATAACTTGATTAGTTTAACACGAACATTAATTAATAAAAATTAATCTAATAACGAGATAGATACGAAACTAGTACCATCGAATAGGTCTCGAAAAGTTACGTGAAATGGACTACTCGAACGTGTCATTCGGACATCGGACGAAGAAGATACCGTTGGTTTAGTTTAAAGGGTAAAATAATCTTTTGAAATTCAACCGACCTGGCTGCCCTTATATTTTGTTTGGGTTCCTTTAGCATGTCGGCCGTCCTTATCCCCAATCTATCCGGGAAGATAAACGAGTAGTCTTCTTTCTTCTCCTCCTTCCTTCCTTCTTTTCCAGTTCTTTTTCTTCTGCGATTTTTAGAGAATCAAATGGGAGTTCTCTATTGGACAGAGGGTAGATAAGATTATGCAGCAGTTGTTGGTGATGGTGATGGTGTCTGCTATTGAATCAGATTCGAAGGAGGTAGTGAATTAAGAGTCAGGGTTTATGAGAAGGAACTCCAAGAAGATTAGAAGATGAATTTGTTACTCTAGAGGACTAATTGGAGGTGGGTTTAACTCGAATTATGAGTTAAGGTTTAAGAATAGTTTGGAATTAGTAATTAGGTTTTGGCATGAAGATTGAGATGTGAAATAGGTTGGTGTTAGATGAGGATCATGAGGGTTGTCGTTGAATCGAAGTTATGAAGGTGATTCAGTAAAGAATCGAAAGGTTAGAGTTCGATTTAAGGTTTCATGAGATTAAACTCAGAGAAGATGAAAGTGACGTTCTAAGATGATGAGTTGAGATGGGTAATAAGTGAATTGAGGATTTAGATTGGTATTACAAATGCAGCTAAGTTTCATAGGATGAGATTCGATGAAGGTGATTGAATTTAGGGTTCTCGAAGGAACAAAGTGTTGGCGTTCATGGATTTGAGATGCAGATGAGGGATTCCAAATTCAGTGGACGTTGTTACTGGGGTAAGCTTTTAATTTCTTTAATTTTGATATTTGAAGGATGAATCATTGAATTGTTAAGTTTGTATAATTGTTTTTGAAACTGTGTTATGAGTTGGATATAAAGTAGAATTGTTGATGAAGTAGGTTGTGTTGAATTACTATGAACTAGAATGAACGGAGAAGTCGCAATGATAGTATGAATGATTTGCTGGTGATAATGAAGAAGGTAGTTTCCAATGGATTGTGGCGGAGCTATGTTGGTGGTTTGATATGGTAGAATTGTTGAAGTTCAGGGGGTATGAATGAATGTTGTTTGAGTGGGATTGTTGTGGATGCTAAAGTTGAGTAGTATGTAGAAGATGTTGTTATGACAGGGGACTAGATGAATAAGTTTGGTAAACAGGGTGATGAAACTGAACAAATAATGGTTGTGTAAATTAAAGGATATGGAAGAAGTTACGGATTTGATAAAGATGATGACTTATGGTATTGAAAGAAGATGTGGTTGGACTGGGTTGTTATTGATCTGAGTTGCAGAGGTAGTGTTGGATTGGTGGTGTTATTTTGAAGTGGATTTGCTAGTAGTTGTGAGGCCGTAGTTGATAGTTCAGTAAAAGCTCGCAACTACTGTTTCAGGTAAGCTGAAGTACAATTGTAAGTAAGTTATGATGTTTTCATGAAGTAAAGGTGTTGATTAACGGCATTGAGAGCTCAATTTGAGTTGCAACTGAAGCAACATAGGAATTAGTTATAACTCTTAGATTTTGTATGTACTGATAGGATGTGCAAGCTGAAGTAGATTGTAATGCTATCATGGAAGTGATCTTAATGAAAGGCTGCAAATACAGATCAAGGTAATCTTAAATTACAGATGTACTGAAATTCTGTTTAAGTGAAGTATTTGTGTAATGTTGTAATGAATAGATTGAAGGTGAACTAGAGTTTGAATCACAATTGTGTAAGAAGTTTTGGCCTGTGTTATGGCGTAGCTTTACCCTTAGTCATCCTAGTCAGCTGACTCAGTTAATCTGACTGAGTCACATGTGTACCTGACTTACCTTAATCAGTCTTAGTGACTGAGTTAACCCTGTCTTGAATCGGTTTGACCCAGTACTGACTCAGTGAACCTTGACTGAGTTAGTTCCTTTGAATATTTGACCGTGGACTTTGACCTGACTTTGGACGTTGACTGTTAGTTGACCCTTGATCGTTAGCTCGTCCGTTAGTGACTATTAGTCGACTTTGGTGGACTTGGGCTTAGGGAAGTTTTCTTAATTAGATGTTTCAGACCTCTTGTGGTCGAAATTAGCCTTTGGTTCTTTCTATAAAGTTGTAGATATTCATAAGACTTACCTAATGGACTATAGAATCAACCCAATTCAATTAGTATACCTTAGCTATGCTAAATAAAAGATGTAGAACCTTAAATCGGCCTAGAATCATTAGAAAGACTTGTATGATTCTTGTGTGAGCCTTTTGGCTAGATTCTTAGACTTCATGTGTGATTAACAGTTAGTATATATTAACAACGATTGATTCAAAGGATGAACCGGTGGATCGTGGATCTCTAGGTAGGCGTGGCTTGTCATCAAAAGAGATGGGAATACATTTGACTCTTTGGTAAACATTGCTGTTTCTCTTACAAAAGATTACGTTTAACAAACTCATGCATTTCTGTTTGTGTGTTATATGCATTGTTTAACTTGTTTTACGATAATTCTGTTGATTCTGTTAATCTTTCCATGGATTGGAAATGACCTGTAATGTTTTGTTGTCAATATGAATTGTTATGAGAAATGAGAATTTCCACGTGTGGTATATAAGATACGCTCCTTCATTTATATCTACATGAATTTTATCTTTTATGCGTGTTAGGTGTGTAAGGAATTGGTCGACACCAGTATAAACTAATAGGGTGTGTAAGGAATTGGTCGACACTCAATATAGTACATTGTTTGAAGAAGGAGTTTGTCCATATACATGTTTGTTTATTTCGGTGACTTGGTCATTATTTAATGTTTCAGAAATCATGTATTGTTTTTCAACTCTTGCTTATGATTACGTGAAAGTTAAATGTTATTCCTACTGGGCACCCCTTTTAGGGATGATGTGCTCACCCATTCCCACTTTCAGTTTCACAGACAGATCAGAGTTGCGCAACGAAAGCTTCAAGGGTTGAGTTCGTTAGTTGGTTAATTTTTGCTATGTTTATTATGTTGTATATTCTATTAGTAAACCAAATGACTATCATATATGTATCATTCAGAGAATTTCTTGCATATATGTATATTTCAGAGTGCAGATATTTTTTGGGTTAAGTTTCGTAACAGATTTATTAATTGATGCTTAAGTATATGATTCAGATTCCTTAGTGCCTCTTTATTCAGTTAATCTCTTGGATTAGTCAATTGTTAGCTTTGGGGGCGCTAGCAGCTGATTTGTGTTTTGAGAATCTAGGATTTTGTTTAGTTTAAGGTTTTGGTGAATTTGTGTTTGTGTTGAATGATCTTTTGTTAATAGGTAACCCTAGTTCCCTAATTATTTTTCGGTAATTCTTTCTTCCCTAATGTTGGATTTAGAGATTTGTTTCAGGATTTGTTTCTTTACATCCTTTCTCTTTATGAATTTGACTTTGATTTCCAATTCAATATAGTTTATATGAATTATATTGAATTCTTGTCTGTTTCAAATATAGGCTGAAGAAGATAACACTGAATCGGTGTACTTCATTGATAATACTTGTCCAAGATTTCCGCGTTCATCAGATCTCACCTCTCAGGTAACCTATTTTATTCTAATTGTACTCCCAAGCAATTTAATGCACCAAACTGAGTTGTGTTTTGCTGGGCTATGAGATTTAGATTTTTTATCTCCCAGTTTTGAGGTTTGATAAGTGATAAGAAGACCAAGATTACCATCAATGAATCCTGCGGGACGTTTTGTTGAGTAATATTGATTTAAATATATGAATTTGTGCTTCTCATGGGATAATTTGATTAATTTTGGTGTTTTTATAGAGTGGGCCAATGTTGCTTTCCGATGTATAGGCAGGGTCTTGCTTGGTTTGGCACCACCTGCTTCACTTACAGCTGAAAGTTCAATTCAGGTTAAAGGAATTATGATACTTCACTTGAATCAATAATTCATGTTTTTTAGGTGTTTTGCTCTTGAATTCCTTACTCACGGTTTTTATAATTGCAGCTGAATGAAATTCTATCACCAAATCCATTCTACTGGCCTCTTGATGTTCTTATGCTTAAAGTTAGTGGAACTAGAGGTTGACTAATTGATCTTTATAATGGATTCTAGATCATACTTTTCTACTTGTGTAGCTTATCATATTATTGTTGTTATGCTAACTGAACTGTCCATGTTAACATTTTGCAGATTACAATCAAATGTCTCTGCCGAAACTTGTTGCAATGCCTATGAGTTATTCTGTTCAAGCTAACCAATTCTCATCTCGGGGAAATGTAGGACGGGTAGATAAGATAATGGTTTTATACCATAGTGAGATTGATGTTGTGGCTAAAGTATATCTATTATGCTCTCACTTGCAAATTTTGGTAAGCATTGCATTTCACTGTTGGGTGTTTCATAGTTTCAGTTTCAAAACTTTAGGCTCTTAATTTTCTTCATTTCCACCAATTGATCTTTAATTTCTGAGGTAGGAATTTCAATTTCTTGATCTTAGATTTCTGAATCTGGGTTTTGATTTTGAGTTAATGTATTGAATAATTTGCTTTTTTTTGGATTATGCTGTCCAAGTCCGTTTTTTGGCCATAGAGGCTGCACCAACCACGAACCTGAATGGAGATAATGTTCCTATTATCTCGAGAAATACTGCATAAGAATGCGTGGGGAAATTTCGATGAAATCATGTACATCAACAACCATACAACTTTTTAAGCTTGATGTGTAGTTGCATCTTTTCTGATGACTACATCCAAGTAAGATTAAAGAGAATAAAAGGTAAAGATTAACAAAAGTATATAATGTGGTTCGGCCATGAAGACCTACGTCCACGGGAAAGAAGATGTTTTCTTATTGATTATAAGGTCTTACCCTTGAAAGAAGTACAAATATCACTTAAATTTCTAACTTTCTCTCTATCTAGATCTCTCTCAGGAATTCTCTGTAGAAATACCATCTATTGCTACATAAGTTGTCCATATCCTTCTACATGGACTGGTATTTATAGACAGAATAAGACTCATGAAGGTATGGCCTCGCCGAGCATGTGGAGTCCGTCGTCTACTTCCTCTGGACCTCGAACGAGCTTCTATACTATCCCTGGTGATGGCATGCTGGGTTCCTCTCTGATTTATCTTGCCATGTACACCATCGTGATGTTCTTCTCAAGTAACCTCGTGCTGCATCCTTCTCGGTCTATAGTATAGGTCGTACGAGCTCTCTGAGGTGTGGTAGACTCACTCATGCTTCTTCTGATCCTTCATTAAATGCGGTTCTCCTTTTTATACTTGACCGTCTGAATTGATTAGACCACTTCTTACATGCGTCATACATGTAACGTAGTAGCAGGCTTCTCGATTCAGATGAAACTACTTTATGGATTATGATATGGTGCTTCTCTCTTAGCGTCTCAGCATGAGATCATCTCCTGAGATGATGACACGTGGAGATCGGGTATTTTACCCTCACATTTTGCTCATTTTCTTTGCAACTTGCCGAGGGCATGATGGGAAGAAAACTCCGTAACCGTCCCGTCCTTTTCGCCGCGTCCGAGATTTCCTCCACGTCTGCACTTTTAGTGCGCTTTTACCTGTTGGACTTGAGGCGCCGGTTGGTTATCCTTTGGTTTCTTATAATATCTTTTGGGAGGAGAGAATTTCGCCTTTATTTTCTGCTTTCAGAGTTCAGAGATTTCTCCTTCTCTCTCTCCTTTGTCTCTTGTTGTTTCTTCTTAACTTCTTGTCTCCTATAAAGAAGCTTATTATGTCTGGCAGAACTCTCCATCTCGATCTTCAAGACTGTATGGTCCCCTGGCTCTACTTTTATTTTTGTTTTCTTCGGTGGTTTTACACCATTATTTTGAACAGTGTGTCTGTTATGCTTGTTTGGATCAATGGTTCTTGCCATTGATTTATTTTCGTCGGGTTCTATGATCTTCATGATTATTTTGATGATTTTCTCCGTTGCTCTTCATCTGTGAAGTTTCCGAGAATCGCTATTATCGTCTCTGTTTTGTTGCTTTTGTCCACCTTTTTTGAATTCTTCATTCTGTTTGCCTTTTAGCAATACCGGGAAAGGTCCGATGAGAAATCCAGGATCCGACCGTTCCTCCGACATTTCTGATGATGCTTTCCTGGAATAGGTGAGGGTTAGACATCATCTTCAAAGGTTTCAGATATCATTTGCTACTCCGGAGGGTTAGTTCAGTGTTCTTTCGAAGAGTCTTTTCGAGGAGAACCCTTGTGGTCCTAACGAGATCACTATTGCAGTGGGCCAACTTGATGCCGGCCTTCGTCTTCCTCTGTACTGCCCGCTAGATCCTTTCCAGTACGAGGTATTGTGTAAGCTTGACCCTCAGCGAGCTATATTTCAGCCCAATGGTAATTTTTACAGGATCGCCCGAGAGTGTTCTCGTCGAAGTCAAGGTAAGGTTACCGAGCACGAGTTGAATTAGTTCGTTCATTCTCAGAAAGACTTGTACAACTCCACTACTTTCGTGGAGGACTATTGGTGTCAACAGTCTGATACTTTTGACGGTTTTGGAGTTGGGATTTCTCGGTCTCGGAAAGCTATCCTAGGTCCTCCGCTTATGACCGATTTAGATCCTCCTGTTTCTACTCAACATCCGCTTCGTAAGACTCACGATCCCAAGTGGCTTGTTTCTCCTATTCGGGTTATGGGGCCTTACATTTTTGGTTGGGATGAACTTGGCAACGCTCTTCCTGAGATACATGCCCATCTGTCATCCTACAACCCTTGGGAGCTTAAGTGGGTCACCTCTCGCAGGCATTTATCGCAGTCTGCTCGGGATATTGAGGATGCTAAGATATAAAATACTATTTATTTTGAAGTATATATATACCTTGCCCCAGTTTTATGCCTTAGCCGCTGATGGTTTCGAGTTTTTGGCAGAGGATAAGAGTTGTTGATGGTTCTGGGCCGTCTAATGCTCCTGCGGATGTGGCCGAGCATGCCATGGAAGTGGATGTTGGTGCTTTATTTGGTGAAAATGAAGTGTTGGATCTTACTGATTCATTTTTTACGATCTTGATCAAGCTTTGATGAATGATCCCATTAATCCTGATGCCACCTTTGGATCGGAAGTGAGTCTGCCCCAAGCGAGTGATCTCGCTGACAAGGGTGCTCTTCCCGATACGAGTGCTCGGGGTGGAGGTGTTAATGTAAGTGGTAGTATTTTTGTGGTTCCGAGGGTTGGCACTCCTGGTGTACCGAGTAACTTTGCTAGTGGCTTTCCTCCTGCTCCAGTTGCTCCGTCTAGTTCGTCTTCTACCGTGTATTTGTTTAGTGGAGGATCCGAGGTTATGAAGACGCTATGCTCGGATAAGTATGCTCAGCTGAGAGAGGACGAGCAAGATCGTGTCTTAACTTCTTTGCCTAAGTCTTCTCAGTAGCATCTAGTGCATGTGGTATGTTTTGGACACCTTTTCTTTATGAGTTTTAAGTTTCTTAGTACTCCAGTTTTGACTGGTGTTGTTGTCTGCTGTACTAGAGCAATAATTTGAGGACTGGTATGCTGTCCGAGACTCGTGTTGCTAGGAGGTGAGCCAGGGATGCTGAACAAGAGGTCCAACATCTTCGTTATGCCGTGGATATGGCTAAGAAAGAGGCCTTATCATTTCTCCAGGATAAGAAGAAATTAGAAGGTATTTATTTCTTCATTCGTTTAAGTTTTGTGTCTCCATAGTAGGTTTTAGACTTCTGAATTAGCCCCTCTATTAGTAGCTACGGTTAAACGGTTGGAGGAGCAGATAGACAATGCTAGTCATAGGCATGCTAGAGAACGTAGAAGTCTTAAGCTCGATGTGAGTGCGCGCCAGTGCAAGATTGACTCCTTGGAGCAAGATAATGCAAAATCGCAGGATGATGTAGATGTACATCAGGACTGCATTGTGGAGCTTCGTGGGATGTTGGATAAGGCTAAGAAGGTAGCTGTGGATCGCTCGGATGAGATCAAGATCATTCGACTTCAGAAGGACGAGCTTATTCAATGGCAGTCCGACCATTTACCTCAATTAGCGCAAGCTGAGGATGACATAGAAGTATTGAGGTAGCTCAAGCGAGAGTTTATGGCACTTGAGAGGGAGCGTAATAGACATATGCTATCATGACCTTCTGGTGATGCGGCTATAACTCCTGTTTAAGCAAGGATTAGTGCGCTAGATACGGAAAAGAATTAATTAGAACTGAATTTAGCCGTCGTTTTAATTGAGAATGAAGGTTGCTTTGGTAGCAATATTAATTTTTTATGTATTTATTATAAATGCTATCCTTGTTGAGCTAATCATATCCGTTTGTGGTTCTTGCAGAGGCTCGTAAGCGAAGTGCAGAGTTGGAGAAACAACTGGAGGAAGAGAGGGCTGCTAGGCAAAGTCTTGATGAGGAACTTAATGAGTTGGTGAATCAACATGAGGAGGAGTTAGAGGTTGAATGTGCTGATAAGAACAAGAAGTTGAGCAATCTTCATGTGGAATTCAAGGTCATGATGACAAATGCGTGTAAAGCCGCTGTTTTTCGTGAGCGTCAAAGGGTTGCGTCAGCCAATACTTTTGCCAGTGTTGCAGTCCATCCCCTTCTTGTCCATTCCGAGACCGAGAAAGTCGTTCCCAACGTTGCTGGAGGCGAGGATCGGATGGACACTGATCAAAGCGCTCCTGGTGATGGACAGACTTGAGCTTGCATGCCCTCTTGTACATGTAGGTGTTGCCTTTTAAGGACTTTGAATTTACTTTTTTTTTACCTATGGGTTTCGTCCGAGGGTGTAGTAGTAACGTTATTTGGTAGGTTCTCGTGCTCCTTGCGAGAAGAAAATACTCTTTTATCTTTGGAAAGTCATCAACCGTGGGAGGCGTTATTTTTATACTCGTATTTTGATAAGTCCTCATACGTGGGAGGTACTTTGATATTTTCTGCTAATATGGTTAGAAACTTCTTGCTTTCTATCGTGCAATGGTCCTGCATTATTGGCTTTAAAAGGTTTGGGTGTACATTTTTGGTCCAACCATGGATGACATATCCAAGGAGTGATCAATTCCTTGATTGGATAGGTCACCTCTTACGGTGTCAGGCTTCGAATATAAAAAATTTCCCTTTAGCTTTCGTGCCTTTGTAGGCCTTTTAATAATGTCCAATTCAGGTTACACTTGCCCCTTGATTGAGTGACCAGATGTTTGAGTCACTTTCTGCTTGTTTGACCAAGTTTTTTTTTTTGGAGGGAGATATCTCGGTCGGGTGATTCTTTCCCCAGCCAGAGGTAAGTACCCCGATTATGGATATCTACTGTTATGGAGGACATCATTCGATTTCGTGATCGTGATGGCATTACCTTAGGTATGTCCCGTCTCAGGTAGCTTAGGTGTGTTACCCGCATCATTCTATGGAGAATGAAAGGTATGGCTAGCACCATGCCATAGTTTGGATGGGATTTCTTCGTAATGCAAATATGACATGATTAATCTATATGCAAATATAAAGTAAAAAACGAGAAACTAAAGGAAAAAAATTAACAAAAAATGAAGATGCAAAATCAGCAAGAATACACAAAAGGAGTAATTTTATTATCTTCAAAAGAGCGTTCGTAGACCCTTAGTACATTTAGGAGAGGTTTCATGACATGTTTACAAGTAGGGATTGGGCCCTATTCTCCTATGCTGACCTTCTAAGCGTCAGCCTTCATGGGATTTATACTACTCTTGGTATTTGATGTATTATGGATGCGTTATAGCTTCCATTTTAAGTTTGGGAAACTTGTGTGCTTCATCATCTGCCTTGGAAATGATCGTGCGGGCGTCTTTTCGAGTGGGGATAGGTTCCTCTGACTCGTAGTGGTATGGTAGGGTCTCATGCCAAGTTTTGCCATCTGAGTCGAATTGTCTCTGCCGGGCATGCGTGTCATGTCCCCGAGCATGTCTCTAGTGACAGTTGTCAACCCTTTGAGGGACCAGGGCTTGGTTTTCCTTCGGATTGGTTGGCTTTAAGGATGTTATCTCCGAAGTTAGTTCTTTCTCTCGTGTCTCGGCCTTAACCATTCGGACTATTGTATCGGCTGCTGCGATATCCGTTGTATTAAAGGTGGGAATGATTGGGATCGTTTCCGCCATCGACCTATGGATGGTCCGATTGGCCTGTAGCATGGTGCCTAGATGATCGTGTCTGTTGGATCCACGTGCTTCTATGTTCGTTAGGATCATATTAACGATTATTTCGTAAGTGACACTTTGAACGTTGTTTCCTCCATATGGTGTGGTAGTTGTTTGCCCACCGTGAGTCATAAGAACGTTAGAGACGTCGTGGTCTTGGGCGTGTTTATGAGTTGTGCTTTCAGCCCATTTTGCAAAGTGATCATGTATAGTGATTCACCGTCCTGTTCCAGTCCGAAAGGGCTCAACGATGTTGATTCCCCTCTTGGTTAAGGGACAAGGGTTCAGTACGAGGCTTGGAATTTCCGAGGGGATACGCCTTCGTATACCAACCTTTTGTTGCTCTAGGCTCATCATCGTTGTGTGCTCTAAGACTTTTCCTTTGTAAGGCCGAATATGCTCTTGTATTCTAGCCTTACTAGTTGGGGAGTTGTAACCCGAATATTCACCCGTGGGTCCGACATCTGTGAGTCGGTTGAGTTTTTGCGGACTGTTTCGTAAACAGGTCCTTACAAGTTTGCCGGTGTCAATGATGTGTCGCCTGCCTCCATTTATCTCTGACATCCTAGTTATGCCAAACATCGTTGGATGTGGTATGATTCGCCATGGATGTGCTTGGCCCGATTCCTTAGAGACCGCCTGTTGGTGCATTAATGTCACCTTGTGCTTTGGACCAGTTCTCAGTTGGTTTTGGCATTCTCCCGTGTTTTCTTCGGTGGTGCCTTTTTCTTTTTTCTTTAAAATAAGGGCGGTTTCAACATCTGAGTAGAGGTTAGATTCGCGTTCTCCCTCATCAGGGAGGTTCTGTGATTGATATAATAGCCATGTAGGCGACCCCAAGATTATAGTGTTGCACGAGGCCAGAGCATCGTCCAAGCGTTTTGGCTCATTAGCTATTGCTATGTAGTCATGAATTTCAGCCAGGTTATTGGCATTTCTGGCCCTCCTTGCCTGCGCCTTTGGGGAGTTTACCTTATTTTCGCCGTTCTGCACATCCATCTTGTAGCAGTATTTTTCCTCGCCAGAGTCTCCGATGATTTCCGCAACTCCATCGGGTGTAGGGAACCTTAGCCTTTGATGGTAAGTCGAGGCCACCCCCTTGATCCCATGAACCCAGTATCGACCGATAATAGCTATGTAGGGTGATAGTACATCTACCACACAAAAAGTGGTTAAGGTGAGGATTTTTCCCACACGGATTTCTAAAGTCACCTCACCCCTTGGGCAGATTGAAGAGCCATTAAAGCCAAATATGTTGTACGTATAGGGTATTAGGCAATCGTCTCTAAGACCCACCTGTTTGAATGTTTCATAGAACAAGATCTCGACGGAGCTACCCCATCGATTAGGATTTTTGGCATTGCCCATGTAAATGCCTTAGGTTTTTCTTCCTCTCCTTCATGTTCAGGAAGTGCAACGACTATCGTGACCGCTAATGGGTCGTTGTGGTTTCGTCCCCCATCAGGTGCCTCAGAGGCCGAAAAGCTGATGGGTAATTTCATCCACTCCTCAATCAGGGGCTCTCTGGCTACACTGAAGACCTCATCACCTGCGAAGTTTCGTTTGTGAATTCGTCCTGTAATATTTCCTTCAGGCATGGGGGCAACGATTGCCGAGTGCGATATTGCATTGCACCCTAGATACTGCGCCTCACGAGGGATCTCCACACGGTGTATGAGTGCCCCAGTGGCGAGTGGTATCGCTGGTTACGCGATATATTCCTGGATATTTCCTTCACCATCTTCTTTAAGTCCCTACACGAGTCTATCGTGTGGCTATGGAATTGATGGAATTCACAGAAGTCTGTTCTATTTTTAACCCGCTCTGGCTGCTGACCTCTGTTCCATGGGTAGGTGATTTTATGTTTTCCGTCGATCTTCTTAAGGATCTCGGATATGGGGGTGTTCAGCTTCGTGTATACTGGGTCTACGAACTTTCCCTTCTTTTGTTGGGCCTGGTCTCGCGCTTTCCATCCTCCAATCCGATGTTTGTCGAACTGGGTTGACCCGTTGTTGGATCGCCCTGCTCCTTGGGATGGTATTTGGGGATTCTGTGGTTCTACCACATTTTCTCCTGTACTAGTTCCTTTTACCATCTTGTCGTAAGTTCCGTCTTGGAGTTCTTCCAATGCTACATAATCCTCTTGGATTTCTCTTAGTTTTCCCAAATTATTTGGTATGGTTTCATACATGCGGACAAATATAGGGTCTGTCTTTCTAAGACTATTTTTGAAGCCTAAGATCGCGTAAGCTTCAAGGACTTTTCCGATATTAGTACATAGTTTTCTCCATCATGTTACAAGGGAGCGGAGTGACTCATTTGGTCCTCAGGAGATTTGGAACATCGCGTCAACTTCGGGTCGTACTTTGCTATTATTAATATATGTTTCTAAGAACAACTCGGATAGGTGAGAAAATGATACAACTGAGCCTTTAGGAAGGTTTTTGAACCACATTAGGGCTTCGTCTTTTAGACTTGCCGGAAAAAACTTACACAACACTACATCATAGTGATCCCATTGGATTAGCATCATGCGATAAGTCCTAAGGTGCTCGACTGCGTCTCCTGTTCCGGTGAACGGGGCTGTGAACGTCGGTAGAGAGCATTTCCGTGGAAATGGCAATTTTAACAGATTTTCAGATAAAGGAGATTTTCCTGCCTCCTACATGACTTCCGCCAATTTCTTGCTCTCTTGCCTTCCGTAGCTTCTCTATACATTGCCTCGAGCCGGCAGAGTCGGGCCTGCAATTGGTCATCATTCCGCCTTGTTTCGGCCTTCTTTTTCCTTCCATGTGCCCTCTCGGGCGAGAAAGAAAGCTCCTGGTGGCGACACCTTGATCTCCCTGAATCCTCGTCCGATTGTTCAGTATATGATACAATCTTGGATCGAGTTGACCTCGAGGTCTCCCCTCGCTTGGGGTTCGCTGCCGCGAGGTTCTCGACCTCGCAGTTGGTTCTAACTTCATATATTCTATTATTTTCTCGTTTGTGCTTGGGATCAACGTCTGATGATCCCTCGGATAGGCTATACTCCTGGTCAAGGACGCCCCTACTCCCTCTGGGGAAGCGATCCGCTGTTTCCTAGTTCGAGGTGTCAGGGGTATTGATTCGTTCGTCATCCTGTAGGTTCTCAAAGGGATTTTCCTCCTCGGGGATCTCCTCAACGGTAGCGAGTGGCACCTTCTTCTTTGCTTTACGCTTCAGCCTGCGGCTTCTCCGTTCTAGCCTCCTGTTTCGTTTTTATAATTTCTTCATTCTTTCATCCTGAGCTTCTTGGCTTTAAGGATGGCTGCGAAGGTAGCATTGGCATTACCGAGGTCTGAAAGGTTGTCCTTCTTGGCCTCGTTGTTTACTGTTTGCCTTGGCAAACGGTCCAACCCTCATGGTTGGGTTAGATGGACATTATCATGTCTCTCGAAGGGGTTTCCCTCTTCTTCTGAGCTATAATTGTCAGTTAGTCCTTCCCGATACTGGTCATCGGTTGTCCCTCTCCTGGGATCGCACCGTTTAGCATGGTCTCGCCTGGATCCATGTCATCTAGTCCCTCTGGCTGCGGTCCACCGTTTTCACCTTGGCTCGTGCGAGCATATCGTCGCGTCACCATTATCTCCCCTGCAATATGTGCAATAATACTTAATTTGTATCTTTTCTCAGAAAGGTGGGTCCCTAGATTTGCAGGTCATGTGCAATCGCTAAGTCATAGTTCAGACTGGACAGTTTAGTACAAGAAGACTTTGCAATAAATTTTGGAGACATGTGAAGATGTCAAAACATTCCCTACTCGCACAAGGTGTTAATGATGAAGAAAAGGTGTTTTATCAGTCCTCTTTTCTCGAAAAAAATACCTCCTTCAACATGTTATACCTCTTATTAAGAAAAAACCAAATTGTGACAATTGAGCATATCTTCCCATTCTAGGAAATATTTCTCATCATCTTTAGACTTTGGATTTTGGACAAAATTTTGTGTTTGATGAATGATTATGTACTCATTAACCCTCCTTCTTGACTTAGAGTTAGATTTCTAAGAAGAGGTTTATGGATTATCTTGAGTTCCCTTAAGGATGAAGAACAACTAGTTTTTTCAACTTTCATATGAAGATATTGTAGCGCCCCCAAAGCTAGTAGCTGATTAATCCAAGAGATTAACTAAATAAAGAGGCACTAAGAATTTAAATCTTAAACTTAAGCATTCAATTAAAAAATTTGGTACAAAACTTAACCCAAAAACTAGCCCCGCTCTGAAATATATATACATGAACTCCTCTCAAATAATACATATTCAATACTGAGTTAATTTACAAATAGAATACAAACAAAGAATAAACATAGCGGAAGCTAACTAACTAACGTAAATAATTCTTCGAATCTTTCATCGTCAAATGCACATCTTGATCTGTCTCTGAAACTGAAAGTAGGAATGGGTGAGCACATCATCCCTAAAAGTGGTGCCCAATGGAAATAACAACTAGCTTTCAAGTAATCATTAATATGATTCGAAGACAATGCAGGTTTTATCGAAAGTCGATAATACAAGGAAAGACAATAAAACATAATGTAGAAACTTCTTCAAAGACATCCATAAATAACAGTAAACATCCATGTATGAGATGTGTGTTGCCGCACATAAGGGAAGAGTAATATTGATGCCAATTCCACACCGAATAGGTAATACTGCGGTGTATCTCCCTATCCATAAAATACTGAATATCTAAAGGAAGAATAATATTGCGGTGTATCTCCCTAGCCGTGTAATATTACGGTGTATCGCCCTAGCCATAGAATACTGATATTGTGTCGGCACACATCTCATACCACACAAAGCACATAAAGATATGCATGTATTTCACAACACCAAGATTGATTTGTAAAACAATAATGAATACAAGAGAGTTCGTTATCGATTCCCACCTCTTTTGATGACAAGCCTCGCCTACCTCGAGATCCACGATCCACTTGTTCATCCTTTGAATCGATCGTTGTTAGTATAGACTAACTGTTAATCATACAAAAACTCTAAGAATCTAGCCCAAATGGCTCATACAAGAATCATACAAGTCTATCTAATGGTTATAAGCCCATTTATGACTTTACACCTTTTCATTCTCCATCTTTAACATAGCTAAGGTTTACTAGTTCAATTAGGTTGGTTCTATAGTCCATTAGCTAAATCTTATGAAGATCTACAACTCTGTAGAAGGAACTAAAGGCTAATTGGACAACAAGGGGTCCAAAAAATCAAAGTATGAAACTATGCCTAAGCCCAAGTCTAATAATCCGGCCTATTAACCTAAAGACTGGTCCACCTGGTCAAACTGACAGTCCCTAACAGTCAGTCTAACAGTCAACGGGTCTCTAACAGTCAACATCTAAGTCCATGTCAAATTCAACATATGGCCAACGGTCAGACTAGTCAAATGGTCAAGGTCTAAATCGGTCAACTAGTTCAACTCAATCAACTAGACTGATTCAGAACAGGGTCAATGAGTTAACTCAGTCAGATTAACCGAGTCAACTTAACAATTAGTCAGATAATCTGACTGGGATGACTAACAGGTTTATATTCAAAAACAGTTACAGAAGTTCTACCAGCCTATTTCTATAAAATGTAACACTATACAAATTATTCACTTAAAGAAAATTCTATAATTCAATACAACTGTACTTTAAGATTACCTTGATCTGCAATTGCAGGCTTTCACTAAGGCCACTGCCAAAACAACTTTACAACTAACTATTGTTCTCAGTTGAGCAAAGCTCAACACTAAACTCATACGAACGATTCAAACACAATTCCCATTCCAGTACAATCACTAGTAGTTACCATACTAGATCCAATTCTTCCACAACCTGCAAAACTTACAGCAACAACAATACCACTACCAACAACATTCTCCAATGCACATTTGTGGCTCATATTCTTCATAGACAACACCATATCCATCTTATCCATTTCAGCACTACCAGATCATCACAACACATTCATCTAACTCTCTTTCCAAAACCTCAGTCATATAACATCTCATACAACCTGAGTTTAGTTCAACACATTCACCACCAATACACATCCCTTCCCCTGTAATATCAACACCATCATATTCCCTCATTAACTCGGTTACTACATCTGTAACCCATATCACTAACAACTCAGTTATATCATCTTTCAATACCACCATCTCTAGTTAACATTACTCTTTAACCAGAAACTCTCAATTACTGAGATCAACTCATAGCACCTGCCATATCATATACACAGACTCATTACCATCACAAACCACCAACTCACTTGAAAAAATCAACAACTACAGAACCAACACCATTACTAACTCAATCTCCAATAACTTGTGACATCATCAATAGTTACAACTCAATAACCAATATATTTCATTCACAGTTAGCCTGACATGTCCTGCAACTTCAACTCCAGTTGTAGCAATTCTCAAACCATTACTCAAGACAATTCAATCAAACTAACCCATTTCAGTTCATAATGCTCAGCCCCTGCTCAACCTTAACACATATCATCTTCTTAACAACCAACACAACCTAATCCTTATACATCCCACAGTTCATAACTATTTCAAGTCTTAGATTCATAAATACTTAGCAATAAAAGAAAAACTCTATAAATTTAACTTAAGAAGATTAATTACATCTAAATTCTTCTTTACCAGCCTCAGTTCAGCACATCATCTCAAACTACCTCCAGCATTTCTGCTCCATTATTCCTTTCTCAGTAACAAATAAAATCCCAAACTCCTTATCATCACCATCAACCTTCAGATGAACTCTAGAATGATTCTTAATTCCCAATTCAAGTTCATAACATCCATTCATCCCTTCAATTCGACCAAACCCATCTCCAGTAACTTCCTTAGACCCTCAATTTCATCTTCTCTGACTTTCCTTACAAACCCTAATTCTTCATTTGTTCACGAATAGCTCTGTAACATCCAATTAAATTCACCCCGTTCCTCAATCAACTAAACCCACTCCTTAAATACTTAATTCCAGTTTCAATTTCTCATTAATCTTCATTAAATATCAAAACTCAGAAACCCTAACTTCTAATTCACCTCCTCCTTCAAGTCTGAGTCATCAACAGATAACGACACCATCACTAACAGCTACCCCATGATCTGTTCCACCTTCTTCTGATCTCAAATCCTCCATTTAATCTCTCGAATTCTCCAGAAAAGGAAAAACAGGGGAAGAAGAGAAAAGGGAAAAAGAAGAAGAAAGATAATCCGAAGAAAGAAAATGGTCTTATCTTCGATCCGGGATTAGATAATACCAAGGACATATTTCTAGGACACCCACTAGCTTAATAAGAGCAGATACAACGTGTCAGTGTTCCATCAAAAGAATTTTTCCGAAAATGATGATTTTACCCTTCGTACGAAAACGACAATATCTTCTTCATCCGGTATCCGAATGACACGTTCGAGTAGTCCATTCCTTGCAACTTTTCGAGATCTATCTAATGATACTAGTTTCGTATCTAAATATTTGTTAGATTAATTTCTATAATTAACGTTCGTGGTAAACTAATCGAGTTATTATCGGCTAAGACGTCTCTTGATTGGCCTAATAACGTTGACGAGCTTGAGGATCCTTAAATTCTACCCACCTTATTCATTTTCTTCCTCGAAAATCAAACCACCCTTATGGTCTACAAAAGAACTCCCACCTTAAAGAATAATCCTATCTCTTGTCTAAGCGTAAACAACATAAAATAGAGCAGAAACCTATATAGCTTTCTGCAACTAAATTTTTTGGCTCTAGGTTAAAAATACTAATTTTCATTTCAATAAGTTACTGGTTCTAATTACGAGAGACATACTCTATAATAAAGTTTCTAAGTAAAATTTGGGATCTATCAGTTCACTAATAAAAGCAAGTTCTCCTTTTACGAATGGTAATCCATGCATGTAGTTGTCCCGTTTAGGCTGATCAGACCTGACAATGCTTTCCTACGGCCAAAAGACAACACAAACATATCGGAATCACAAACCTCACTATTCCCCAGTGCTGGATTAACTAAGTAATAATTTTATTAAGATTCATTAGTCTCTAGACTTTTATCGTAACTGGTGTAAGTCTGAAAAATTTAATTTGTAAAATATATAAATAATTTATATCATTTTAAACAATTTAGTCATCTGAATTTATTTGATTTATTTCTTTTACCAATATAAGTAATTATAATTCGATTTTACGCCAATTTATAATATCTGATATTTTAACTTTTGTGTAATACCATATATAAATTTTTCCAAATATTATTTATTATAGATTTGCTACTAGTATGATTACTCGAATATTATTATCAGCTATATTATTATTCTCATTATTCTTAAGTTGATAGTCCAGTTGATACACTAAGCCTTAATCTTTAAAAATGATTCCACATTCGCGTAAAGATTGATATAATAGTTTTTATTTATTTAGATTGAATATGTATATTATATATTGTTAAACAGTGTCGTTGGTAATTTAATATGATTTAAATTTTAGTCTGCATAAAATTATAATATATCCTATTAATATACGAATTTATTTTCTTTTAATTCTAATATTACACTAAGCATCTGAATACTATTATTGTTATTTCATGTATA
>NC_039368.1:60780136-60791547 GCF_003573695.1 Papaver somniferum | reverse complement strand
TTTGAACGCAAAACATATATTTCTAATTTGTCATTAATTTAATTTACAAATTTAACCGTAGATAAGTGTTATTAATTTTCCATAACTATTAAACTATAATTTACTATTTTTATCTTTATATATCTTTAATGAGATTTTAGTTAAATTAAGCTCAACATGATACCAATGGATAAATGCTAACAACTATTTTGTTAAAGTTATTATTACTATTATAGTCATCTATAATTAATATTATAATATTTTATAATTAGCATTGATGATTTCTAACTACTCTTACAAAAATTATTGAGTCTCAAAAGTATTATTAACACTAATGCAATTACAAATTGGTGATTCTACTTTCAAGATTTATCAATCGTGTTAATCTCACTATTTTTCTAGTATTGGATTGTGTACGTGTTCATACTTTTGAGATTAATTATTCACAGATCCTTATTAGCAAAAGTTATTGGTATACCCTGAAATTTTTACTTCATTACATTCAAATAACCAAACAAACGAATCAAGCAATCAAATAATTCTTTTAATTATCGATAGCTTTTAGTGATTAAGATTTATCTCACAAACCCAACCCATAACTGAATTAATCTAGTTCTCTAATTGACACTGGCTATTTATATCTTTTTCCATATAAGATCTAATAATGAGCTCTGATACCAACACTGTAGCGCCCCCAAAGCTAGTAGCTGACTAATCCAAGAGATTAACCAAATAAAGAGGCACTAAGAATTTAAATCTTAAACTTAAGCATTCAATTAAAAAAATCTGCTACAAAACTTAACCTAAAAACTAGCCCCGCTCTGAAATATATATACATGAACTCCTCGAAAATGATACATATTCAATACTGAGTTAATTTACAAATAAAATACAAGCACAGAATAAACATAGCGGAAGCTAACTAACTAACGTAAATAATTTTTCGAAGCTTTCATCGTCAAATGCACATCTTGATCTGTCTCTGAAACTGAAAGTGAGAATGGGTGAGCACATTATCCCTAAAAGGGGTGCCCAATGGAAATAACAACTAGCTTTCAAGTAATCATTAATATGATTCGAAGACAATGCAGGTTTTATCGAAAGTCGATAATACAAGGAAAGACAATAAAACATAATGTAGAAACTTCTTCAAATACATCCATAAATAACAGTAAACATCCATGTATGAGATGTGTATTTCCGCACATGAATGAAGAGTAATATTGATGCCAATTCCACACCGAATAGATAATACTGCGGTGTATCGCCCTAGCCATAGAATAATGAATATATAAAGGAAGAACAATATTGCGGTGTATCTCCCTAGACGTGTAATATTGCAGTGTATCGCCCTAGCCATAGAATACTGATATTGTGTCGGCGCACATCTCATACCACACAAAGCACACAAAGATATGCATGCATTTCACAACACCAAGATTGATTTGTAAAACAATAATGAATACAAGAGAGTTCGTTATCGATTCCCACCTCTTTTGATGACAAGCCTCGCCTACCTCGAGATCCACGATCCACTTGTTCATCCTTTGAATCGATCGTTGTTAACATAGACTAACTGTTAATCATACAAGAACTCTAATAATCTAGCCAAAATGGATCATACAAGAATCATACAAGTCTATCTAATGGTTATAAGCCCATTTATGACTTTACACCTTTTCATTCTCCATCTTTAACATAGATGAGGTTTACTAGTTCAATTAGGTTGGTTCTATAGTCCATTAGCTAAATCTTACGAAGATCTAAAACTCTATAGAAGGAACCAAAGGCTAATTGGACCGCAAGGGGTCCAAACAATCAAAGTATGAAACTATGCCTAAGCCCAAGTCCAATAATCCGTCCTATTAACCTAAAGCCTGGTCCACCTGGTCAACTGACAGTCCCTAACAGTTAGTCTAACAGTCAACGGGTCTCTAACAGTCAACATCTAAGTCCATGTCGAAGTCAACATATGGTCAACGGTCAGACTAGTCAATTGGTCAAGGTCTAAATCGGTCAACTAGTTCAACTCAATCAACTAGACTGATTCAGAACAGGGTCAATGAGTTAACTCAGTCAGATTAACTGAGTCATCTTAACAGTTAGTCAGATAATCTGACTGGGATGACTAACAGGTTTATATTCAAAAACAGTTACAGAAGTTCTACCAGCCTATTTCTATAAAATGTAACACTATACAAATTATTCACTTAAAGAAAATTCTATAATTCAATACAACTGTACTTTAAGATTACCTTGATCTGCAATTGCAGGCTTTCACTAAGGCCACTGCCAAAACAACTTTACAACTAACTATTGTTCTTAGTTGAGCAAAGCTCAACACTAAACTCATACGACCGATTCAATCACAATTCCCATTCCAGTACAATCACTAGAAGTTACCATACTAGATCCAATTCTTCCACAACCTGCAAAACTTACAGCAACAACAATACCACTACCAACAACATTCTCCAATGCACATTTGTGGATCATATTCTTCATAGACAACACCATATCCATCTTATCCATTTCAGCACTACCAGATCATCACAACACATTCATGTAACTCTCTTTCCAAAACCTCAGTCATATAACATCTCATACAACCTGAGTTTAGTTCAACACATTCACCACCAATACACATCTCCTCCCCTGTAATATCAACACCATCATATTCCCTCGTTAACTCGATTACTACATCTGTAACCCATATCACTAACAACTCAGTTATATCATCTTTCAATACCACCATCTCTAGTTAACATTACTCTTTCACCTGAAACTCTCAATACTGAGATCAACTCATAGCACCTGCCATATCATATACACAGACTCATTACCATCACAAACAACCAACTCACTTGACAAAATCAACAACTACAGAACCAACACCATTACTAACTCAATATCCAATAACTTGTGACATCATCAGTAGTTACAACTCAATAACCAATATATTTCATTCACAGTTAGCCTGACATGTCCTGCAACTTCAACTCCAGTTGCAGCAATTCTCAAACCATTACTCAAGACAATTCAATCAAACTAACCCATTTCAGTTCATAATGCTCAGCCCCTGCTCAACCCTAACACATATCATCTTCTTAACAACCAACACAACCTAATCCTTATACATCCCCAGTTCATAACTATTTCAAGTCTTAGATTCATAAATACTTAGCAATAGAAGAAAAACTCTATAAATTCAACTTAAGAAGATCAATTACCTCTAAATTCCTCTTTACCAGCCTCAGTTCAGCACATCATCTCAAACTACCTCCAGCATTTCTGCTCCATTATTCCTTTCTCAGTAACAAATAAAATCCCAAACTCATCATCATCACCATCAACCTTCAGATGAACTCTAGAATGATTCTTAATTCCCAATTCAAGTTAATAACATCCATTCATCCCTTCAATTCGACCAAACCCATCTCCTGTAACTTCCTTAGACCTTCAATTTCATCTTCTCTGTCTTTTCTTACAAACCCTAATTCTTCATTTCTTCACGAACAGCTCTGTAACATCCAATTAAATTCACCCCGTTCCTCAATCAACTAAACCCACTCCTTAAATACTTGATTCCATTTTCAATTTCTCATTAATCTTCATTAAATATCAAAACTCAGAAACCTTAACTTCTAATTCACCTCCTCCTTCAAGTCTGAGTCATCAACATATAACGACACCATCACTAACATCTACCCCATGATCTGTTCCACCTTCTTCTGATCTCAAATCCTCCATTTAATCTCTCGAATTCTCCAGAGAAGGAAAAACAGGGGAAGAAGAGAAAAGGGAAAAAGAAGAAGAAAGAGAAACCGAAGAAGGTAAATGGTCTTATCTTAGATCCGGGATTAGATAATACCAAGGACATATTTCTAGGACACCCACTAGATTCATAAAAGAAGCTACAACGTGTCAGTGTTCCATCAAAAGAATTTTTCCAAAAATGATGATTTTACACTTCGTACGAAAACGACAATATCTTCTTCGTCCGATATCCGAATGACACGTTCGAGTAGTCCATTCCTTGCAACTTTTCGAGATCTATCTAATGATACTAGTTTCCTATCTAAATATTTGTTAGATTAATTTCTATAATTAACGTTCGTGGTAAACTAATCGAGTTATTATCGGCTAAGACGTCTCTTGATTGGTCTAATAGCGTTGACGAGCTTGAGGATCCTCAAATTCTACCCACCTTATTCAATTTCTTCTCGAAAATCAAACCACTCTTCTGGTCTTCAAAAAAACTCCCCACCTTAAAGAATAATCCTATCTCTTGTCTAAGCGTAAACAACATTAAACAGAGCATAAACCTATATGACTTTTTGCAACTAAAATTTCTTCCTCTAGGTTAAAAATACTAATTTTCATTTCAATAAGTTACTGGTTCTAATTACGAGAGAAATACTCTATAATAAAGTTTCTAAGTAAAATTTGGGATCTATCAGTTTACTAATAGAAGCAAATTCTCCTTTTACGAATGGTAATCCATGCATGTTGTTGCCCCGTCTAAGCTGATCAGACCTGACAATGCTTTCCTATGGCCAAAAGACAACACAAACATATCGGAATCACAAACCTCACTATTCCCCAGTGCTGGATTAACTAAGTAATAATTTTATTAAGATTCATTAGTCTCTAAACTTTTATCGTAACTGGTGTAAGTCTGATAATTTTAATTTGTAAAATATATAAATAATTTATATCATTTTAAAAAATTTAGTCATCTGAATTTATTTATTTATTTCTTTTACCACTATAAGTAATTCTGATTTCGATTTTACGCCAATTTATAATATATGGTATTTTAACTTTTGTGTAATACCATATATAAATTTTTCCAAATATTATTTATTATAGATTTGCTACTAGTATGATTACTCGAATATTATTATCAGCTATATTATTATTCTCATTATTCTTAAGTTGATAGTCCAGTTGATACACTAAGCCTTAATCTTTAAAAATGATTCCACATTCGCGTAAAGATTGATATAATAGTTTTTATTTATTTAGATTGAATCTGTATATTATATATTGTTAAACAGTGCCGTTGGTAATTTAATATGATTTAAATTTTAGTCTGCATAAAAATATAATATATCCTATTAATATACGAATTTATTTTCTTTTAATTCTAATATTACACTAAGCATCTGAATACTATTATTGTTATTTCATGTATATTTGTTTCATTTTATAGATCCACTAGATCATTTATTAGATTAAAGATAATTCGTTACAAGATTACTAACGAGTTGATTGTTTTGTACAAGATTACTAACAGGTTGAGTGTTTTTATTTTATGCATTATATCTTTACCTTCTTACATCTGACACCTAATAAGTATTAAATTAAATATCTAGTTTGAACGCAAAACATATATTTCTAATTTGTCATTAATTTAATTTACAAAATTTAACCGTAGATAAGCGTTATTAATTTTCCATAACTATTAAACTATAATTTACTATTTTTATTTTTATATATCTTTAATGAGATTTTAGTTAAATTAAGCTCAACATGATACCAATGGATAAATGCTAACAACTACTTTATTAAAGTTACTAGTTTCTCACACGTGCGATACACGAATCTGTTTCTTACTTATGTAATATCGGGCGCTTTCTATAAATTTTTAATATTTATAAAAAAAAGGTAACAAATCGATAAGTATAGAATAAAGAATAAAAAATATTTTCGTTATAATAGAAAATCAATATATAAATATCTTAGTCGATGGGCAAGAAAATAAAATGAACCAAAAAGGCTAAAACAAATATAAACTGTAAGGAAGATATGTAATAAAAGAAAATTTCTTATCAGATCGTGAAAAAAAGCACACAGAAACCGTGCACTCACATTCTTCCCAATGATACGGCTCAAAAATGGCCCTTGCTGCTCAGCTCTGAAAATATTGATCCCTTCGCATGTGGTCGGTAAAGTGATGGGCAGACGTGGGGAAAACTTAGCGAACATTATGAGGGTAAGTTCTCCTTAAGGATCTGTTATTATTTTCTTGTGTGAGTGTGTATTTACTTTTTGCGTGTTTATAGGCTGCACATTATACTCACGGGAAAAATATTGGATTACACGAATATGATGCATCCTATAATTTTATTACAAAATTGGTCAAAAAGACCAAAACAGAAATTTCTTGGGTGAAATAGATTCTTAGCTTTAGATACTGTTTATATAGCCAAAAAACAGAAAAATACTGTTCATTTAGCCAAAATGGATATTTCACCCAGAATCTTTTTTATTTATTAACCTGAAGAGACAAATATGTCCATATCTTTCTACAAATGTTTACTGGGTTGGGTTAGTAAAGGTTGGAAAAAAAAACAGAGTACTCTGCGATCTCAGAAAAAAAAACAGAGTACTCTGTTTCATGAGTTAGAGAAAAAAAACACCAACTTCTACTTGAACTCGATCTCTGCAAAAAAGAAAATATGAAGTAACATAAAACAGAGTTCCAACTTCTTCTGCTTCTTCTACTCCTTCCTCTGGAAGAGCAAAAATTGAAAAAAAAAAAAAAACAGAGCAAAAACAGAGCGAAAAACAGAGCAAAAAAACAGAGCAAATTCAACCATTTGCAAAATGTCTAACAATTCTTTTATGGACGTTAGCATAAACACAAACACTAGACTTATGACAACAAATATTCTGACCAGACACCAAGCTGATATTGCTAAATGGATTTCACCCACACACCACCTCATATCCATTCTGAAACAGACATAATATTGTTGAATGGATTCTCTTATTCACTTTAAAGTACACGGTTTGCAAACAGAAATTATATTAAACTTAACGAAGCCACAGCCAAACTGGCCAACAGAAGGGATTGCATGGTTGTTGCAACAGAAGGGATTCCAACAGATATAGTTTCACAACGTACAATAGGATTTATTTTTGCGAGTATCAAATCATTATAGTGGCAGAAAAACAAGAAAGACAAAACCAACCTTCTTGAAAATTTGAACTTTTTTGAGGTCGGCTATCTTAGCTTCTGCTGTAGCTACTCCTAGTAGATAATAGAGATAAAATACAACTTCAACTTTGTTTGCTTCCTTAACACGAATCTCCAAGTCATGTTCATCAAGTTAAGATTATTGACTTTGAACTCCAGACCATGCATGCTGGTATTCTAAATCTCCAGCGTCAATGGCATCCCTGCATAACCAGAAAAGATCACGCTCAAACAAGCATATCACCCTTCTGAAACCCATATTTGCACTTGACCAATCACTAACAAAGAAACTGCAACAGGGTTAAGGCATCAATCAACCTCAATGTATGAATTATGAAGATCATCACAAAAGATATTCACCAAGTACGTGCTCTTTTCTATAAGACATAAACAACAGAAATACTAAAAAAGTCAAATGAAAGAAAAATATTCCACCAAGACTTTGTAATGTGAAAACAAGGGTTTGTTATACAACTTATACCGAGAATTAAGGCAGATAAGAGTATATAAAGTCAGTCAATAAAACATGATGAAACTGGTTTCATCCCAGCCTAAATATCAATGAAACCAAATTTAAAACATGATGTAACTGGTTTCATCCAAGTTTAAACATGGGTGAAAACAAATTCAAAATTTTTTAAAACATGATGAAACTGGTTTCATCCCAGCCTAAATATCGATGAAACCAAATTCAACCAAATTTAAAACATGATGTAACTGGTTTCATCCTAGTTTAAAATGGGTGAAAGCAAATTCGACCCAATTCAGTAAAAGGATGAAACCATCCTTGTTTACAGTGAGTGATACCTAGTTCAAAAATCATAGTTTCATCCTACCTATAGATGAAACCGGTTTCATCCTAGTTTAAAATGGGTGAAAGCAAATTCGACCCAATTTAGTATAGGACTTGTTAGTGAGTGATACCTAGTTCAAAATTCATAGTTTCATCTTATCTACAGATGAAACCGGTTTCATCCTAGTTTAAAATGGGTGAAAGCAAATTCAACCCAATTTAGTATAGGATGAAACCAGTTGCATCCTAGTTTAAACTGGGTTTCATCCTTGTTTAAAGTGAGTGAAAAAAGAGCAAAAATATCATACCCGAGAGATGTTGATAGTAGAGTCAACCTTTTTTCTATGCATTCCATCCTTTGGTTCTTTACATCTATCTCTGTGGTTAGTCTATACACAAGATTCTGCAGTCTCTTTACCTCTTCATGTACACAGGTTGCCATCAACCTCAAATCAGCGACAATCTATACGGCAAACAAGAACAATGAGACGAAAATTAAGTTACCCATCAAATGAAACTAACAAATAAGAAAAATCACAGGTAATGAGATTTCAATGTTGGTATTGCCAATTCAAATTTTAAATTGGATTAAAACAACCAATAAAGTTCTGATTCTAGTTTTTAATTTGATTCAATATGAAACAATCAATACAGTTCCATTCCAATTTTTATATTTGATTCACATATAACAAGAAAATGGATCGATCTAGCAATCCAGACTGATTGGGATTGAAAACAATACAAAAGGATCAGTGAGTTTCAAATTAAGAGATGAAAAGTGTTCTAGACTATGAATCCAATCAAAGTTTATACCTTTTTGAGCAATTGATGAAGAAATCTAAAGGAGTCGCCTTTTGGAATGTTTTGAGAGATGTAGAGAAGGCTGCAAATCCAAATTGACATTAAGAAAACCAGTGATATAGATCGGAGAAGATGAATTTCGATCAAAGGAGGAACCTTTATGAGGAAGGTGGTGGTGTTGGTTGTAGTTTCTGTAGATGCTGATGGCGGTGGTAGTAGTATTTTCAATGGGTGCGGTGGTGGAGGAAGGTGGTGATGTTGTTTGTAGTTTGCCGTAGATGTTGATGGTGGTGGTTGTAGTATTGTCGATGGTGGTGGTGGCAGATGCGGTTATAGTTGATGACGGTGGTGGTGGAGAAAGGGAAGATCGACAGCAGCAGAAGAAAGCAATGGAAACTGGTGAAGAAATCAGATCTGGTTTCTCGAGAGCTCGTATCTATGAAGAAGACGAGGAGAAACGAGGGCAGTAACATCTTTCCTCATTAAAAGATTCTTTTTGGTCATTTGACCCAGACTGAAACCTTACCCGTACATTTGACCCAGGAAACACTCAATTTTGGCTATATAGCCCATTTTCTGTAATTTTATCGAGAACGGTGTTAAACCCAGGTTGTATGTTGCTTTGAAACCAATAATTGCACTTAATACATAGTAAAATTTCTCCAGATAAGACAATTTCTCTCACTTGCATCAAATGACTTTTTCCCAGTTCCTACACAACCTGGGTCGGTAGAGGCTATCTTAGGCAAGCGAGCCTTGTTTCAACACATGAAGTCATAACACCAAATTTGTTTGAATTGAGTACTGCTTTCTCCTTGATCCAAAGTGGAAAATCTGTCGTAGTCCTATGCAGAGGTGGCTTCACAGTAAGCTATCCTTACTTGCACCCTAAGCTAAATCCAATTCACCCCAATAAACTTACCATATCTTCTCCCTGAACTCAATGGCAATGCCGTACTGTATATTCCTTGGAAGTCCAACTAAGAAACCCCTCAATACGTATAATTGATTTTAATATACTGAAGTGTCTTTTTTGTTATTATCTCAGTTTCCTGGTCATGGCACTTAGTCATTGTAACATGCTGATTTTTGCCAATTCCTTTTTTATTTAAATATCCTGTTTCGTAGGATTAATCTAAATCTAATTGACAGAATGACATATATTCTTCGAGTTGTGCTGTCACGCACTGTCGCTTGTAAAAGCTTTATATGCTAGCAGATTCTTAGCCGTCCGATGCACCAAATCTTTGTTTTCTTATTTTGTTTTATGCAGTTCAGTTCGTCACCACCTCCATTAATGGAACACCTAGTTCAAACATTTTCACAGACTCATAATTAAAAGAGTTTGATTCATGCTAATTCTTGATTAATATTCCAAGCAAAATCTGAAAAGCATCATTTAAATTACTATAGTAAAACATGAATCGTGATTAGTGAATCCATGAAAAATTAGAAATTCTTCAAATACCTACATAAAAAAAATCTGTAATAATGTTCTTCACTACCTCTATTAATGGATACCCTACTAAAAACCCATCCTAGAATATCCTAATTAAGACCATGAAGACACGTCCAAAAATTCTAATTACAACCATCACCACAACCTGCAATCAATACCACCAACTCATTCAAACCATCCCATCAATTATAACCTCCATTAATTCTATCCTTGTTCAAAAGTTTTGCATCTTTTAGTTGCGAAGAGAAAACGGGATTAAATGTCAGAAAGGTAGAGAATTAGAGATCAATAAAAAATGATGATATAAAATATAAAAAAAGTGACTTCGTTACATTCTTGTCTTTTAATCATTTATATACCACAGTTTCGATGATAGAATAGTGTGATCCAACGACTGGTGAGCGCTAGCTTATAGTTTTGCTCTGCACTGCCGTGCGGGATAGCACCAGCCATATTCTTCTCTTGGATAGGTCTTAAGTGGACCAGCGAGAACTTGTCCCGTTCTGTCTTCTTGGCCTCCTAGGATTTTGTATTTGTCATAGGATTGGGTATCGTTTAGCTGCATTCTGCATTATTATGACTTAAAATACATAGATATTTTCTTCATCTTCTATGTCAATGTATATACAGTTACTTCTTGGTGCTTCTTGGCGCATGAGCTTGGAAAATATATAGATTACATAGGTTACAGATTAAGCTTACCCAAATCTACTGAGAAAAGAACAAAAATACCAAAGAATTACTGCACTGATACTGTCCCAGGCAAAGGAAGAATAAAAAGGTGAGAAGCCTACCCAAGCACATACTTTCACTGGTCTTACATTATTATTGTTAACTTCTCACCTATTGACCCCGATCAGTCGCCTAATCATGAGAATTTGGCGGGGCATGGTGTCAAAGCATATAGTTGGTCGAGCTAGTCCCACCATTCCAGGTGAAGGTTGAACGTAACATTCAATTATTCTTGCAGCTTAATCTCACAAAGGCATTAGTCATTAGTATTAACTGATAATAATCCAGCTGGTTAGCATTCACCCTGCAACAATATACGATAGTACTGAAATGCCTTTTTTTTTTTTTGATCGGTTGTAGTACTGAACTATCAAAATTAGTTAACAGATTTTCTTATGGCTCAGTCAAGCTGTTGTACCATTTCTTTTGAGAACTCATCAGATACCCATGCGATCACCACATAACTCGTAGAACCATCTTCTCCAACCTCCATTCGCAAATGAAGATGGTTCGTATAAGCTACTTGCCAGGGGATTAGCTAATAATGGTCAAGAAAAACCTAATACCTGCAAGAGTAGTACACTGAGGTCAGCTGAAAATAAGGAAATGGTGTCACTACCTTGCGCTGATTGTGCAGTCCTACGGCCAGACATCTCAAAAAA